>NW_028277035.1:21363030-21666060 GCF_059951505.1 Python bivittatus
TTGATAGGAGGAGGCATTTTGTTTTTGAGGGTTTTAAAATGGCAAGACAGGTGGATTTAGCTCCTTGAGCTATTTAAAACCAGCCCAGAAAACTATGCACCCGAAACTAGGTGATTTGCTGCCAACGTTGGGAATGCTTTTGGGGGGCCTCTGGAAGGAATCAGCTGAAAGAAAGGGTTGTGAGCTATGGATTGTTTAACTGAGGCTAACAGAGTATGGTCCAATATTTATCAGGTGGGCCTCTGCAGCTTCCCCAGATTCATTGGCTAGAGCCCACTCAGGGCCTCAGCCCTGTTCTATTACACCTGCCAACAATCAGCTGGTAAGAAGGGAGTTCCAGCCTCAGTCCCTGTTTTCCCACAAATACTGACAAGCCCACTCACCACATCATTCCACACCTTCTTGCGAGTGCTGACAGTCAGCTGACTTCAGCCCTGCCTCCCAGTGCACCAAGAGGCCCCTAGTTTGTAAGAATAGATTTGTGCCTGAAAACTGGTTTGCTGAAGAGTACAAATGGTTTTTTGTTTAATTATTATTGTGTCTTTGAGTCAGTTTTTGACTCCTGATGACTGCCTGGACGAGTCCCTGTAGTTTTCTTGACAAGGTTTTTCAGAAGTGGTTTGCATTGCCTCCTTCCTAGGGCTGAGAGAGAGTGTCTGGCCCAAGGTCACCCAGCCAGCTTTGTGCCTAAGGCAGGGCTAGAACTCACGGTCTCCCAGTTTCTAGCCTGATGCCTTAACCATTACACCAAAGTGCTCTCTACAAATGATAATACAAGTGACAGGAGTACTAAAATTCATAAAAGTGACAGGTGGACAGGTCTCAAGTGCTGTTACCGAATGTGAGGCTGTATGTACTGTGCTAAACAGAACAAGCAACCCAACAAAAGAAAAGTGTAAATAGGAGGGGGGGGTTGTTTTTGTTTTGTTTTGGTGCTTTCAAGTCAGTGTTGATTCCTGGCAACTGCCTGGTCTGGTCCCTGCAGTTTTCTTGGCATGTTTTTGGAAGTGGTTTGTCATTGCTGCTTTCCTAGGGCTGAGAGAGAATGACTGGCCCAAGGTCACCCAGCTGGGTTTGTGCCTAGGTGGGACTAGAACTCATGGTCTCTGGGTTTCTAGCCTGGTGCCTTAACCGCTGCACTAAACTGGCTCTCATAAATAGTAAATACAGTGATGAATATCTAAACATGGGAATTCCATTGGAATGGAAATCTACTTGCCCTCGGTGGTTTCTAGGAAAGAACATTCTTGACCACATGTTTCTGCTCTGTATTGTTATTATTATGGCATGGAGCACAAAAAATCAATTGTAGTTGTACAATAAGATTTAGTTGGGCAATCTTAAAGATGAAAGCATAGGGTGGTGATGTGGAGTAGTTCCAACATTGTCCAAATGTTTATTTAGTGGTCTAAGATAGCAAAAAGTTTGAAAAGGACTTGTAACTTCTTCCCTGGGGCTGAAATTATATTGAAATTGGCCATTTGTGAACCTTCCCTGGAACGAAATTGTGTAAACGGGGTTGCTGTGGCTAAAAATGCTATAAGCGTGCTTGGTTTGTTATTTCATTTAGCAAGACAGTGTCTTGCACCACTGTCATTAAGTATGACTCAGGCACTAAAACAAGCTGTTTGGTTCTTGAGGTCTCAACAGGACTGCTGGGAGGACAAAGACTTGTTTTACACACTGGCATCTCCCAACATGTGAAAGATGTTGTAGACAGCTGTTCTGTTCATGCTGTCATGCACTCAGAAGCATTTGGGAGATCAAAGGCGAAGCACTGCATAACTCTAATATTCATCCTTTAGCAGTGTAACAAAACTGTTGCTTTTCATTGATTGCACACTGCTTTGACATCCTTTATGGGAAGTGGTTGATAAATGTTTCACATGCATATAAGGCCTAATACTGCAACTGCCATCCAATCTCTTCTCTCCTAACTTATTGTCACAACCAACACATTTGGCAACAGTCATGGAAAAACCACACACGAAAAAGTTCGGAGAACTACCACTACCACCTCCAAAAACCTAATAAGTGGTGAATTTTTGTGAACCTCTCTCTTTTCTCCCCTCCACCTGCCCAGAAGACTGGGCAGGAGAGCAAAGAATACAAGCAATGAAGGGGAGTTTTTAAGATGTGGAGTCCTCGGTGCTCTCTCTGAGCTTGGTTGTTTGCTTGCAGAAGTTTCATTACCTGACTAGGTAGCATCATCAGTGCTCTGATTATGTTACCTAGTCAGGTAATGAAACATCTGCAAGCAAACAACCAAGCTCAGAGAGCACCAAGGACTCCCCAGTTCAACCCTGAGCTACAGATATTCTCTCCTATTGGAGTTTTTAAGATGGCACAGGTCTCTGCTGCTTTGTCTGCAATGCATTGTGATCTGATGATGAACACTATAAATAAGCCAACTTCAACCACACCTAGGGATTAGCCCCTCCCCAATCAAAACCGCTTTAAGAGTATAATTAAAGTGTATAATTTGTACTGAAATTGATATCCAATCTTATAAAATGTGTGTTTCCTCTAAAGCAAATTGAACATTGCAGCTCATCCTTGGCAGCTGTCCTGTGAACTTGACAACATTGCTCCTGTTTTCCTTTGACTGGAACGACCATGCAACAATTACACTTGTCAGTGGCCACAGCAAGCATGAGCGGCAGCATAAAGCACTGAGTGAAAGTTGCATTTTCCCTACCTTTTCTTGTAAGAAAGAGAAGCAATCCTGGGGGTGCCTTCTCCTGCTATTTGTCACTGAGACTCTGAGCCTACCTGTCAAAGAGTGTTTGCCCCTCCTTGTCAATATCTTCTGCAGCCACGTTTGATGGGTTCATTCTACTACTGTAGGGCACAGACCTTTATCCCCAATAAACAGGGTGGGGGACTTGACTGACAACCACCATTTTTGGCTTTGGCAATCAAACCAGATCATGCAGACTTCTAGAGATATGGCCATTCATTTTCTAAATATTATTAGAAAATAATTGTTTTAATATGATACATCTTTTTCAGGCTGAAATTCTTTGCGTACTTACATAGAAATAAACCGTACTGCATTAAATAGACAATATCCATAGAAGCTTAGTATCATACAAAGATTGTAGACAGCCACTGCTCCATGGATCTGGAGTATATGACTGTTAGATGTAGACCCATATACAGTACCTTCCACGGGAGTTTAGTGTGGTCTTGATTACTGCAGTTTATATTCCACCTGATGTCAATACTAATGTAGCTTTGGGATTCTTGCACAACATTGTTGGTAATCAGCAGAATAAGTATCCTGACGCTGTGCATATTATAGCGGGGGACTTTAATCATGCTGATTTAAAAACAGTGCTCCCCAAATTTCATCAGCATATTAAGTGTGCCACTAGAGGAGCAAATACACTGGATAAAGTATATACCAACATTAAACATGGCTACAGGGTTATACAATTACCACACTTGGGGCAGTCAGACCATATGTCACTGCTTTTAGCACCAGCATACACCCCTCTCAGGAGACAGGCTCTGCCTACAATAAAGACCGTGAAATCCTGGCCTGAAGACGCCTCTCAACAACTTCAGGACTGTTTTGAGAAGACAGATGGGATATCTTTTACCATCCAGATCTGGAGGAGCACACTGCAGCTGTTCTGTGCTATATTAAACACTGCACAGATACTGTCACTGTGGACAAATGCGTCCGGATCTATCCCAACCAGAAGCCCTGGATGACTAAGGAAGTCCAGCGTCTCCTGCATGACAGGAACAATGCCTTCAGGTCCAGTGATGGGGCAAAATACAGTGCTGCTAGAGCCAGTCTGAAGACAGGCATTCGGCAGGCCAAGACAGATTATAAGAGGAAGATTGAGGATCATTTTCATAGCAACAACACGAGGCAGGTGTGGCAGGGGATTCAACAAATTACCAACTATAGACCGAATAATGTCATTTCTGCTGACATGGATGCTTCATTGGTAGAGAAGCTGAATCATTTTTTTGCCCGTTTTGAAGTGGAGTCACCAGAGGCAGCTAGAGTACAGCCATAGTCCAATATAGCCCCTACCTCACCGTGGAGGAGCATGAGGTGAGGAGTATTTTGAGGGCTGTGGACCCTAGAAAGGCTGCCGGACCTGATGGCATCTCTGGCTGGGTGCTTAAAGACTGTGGTGATCAGTTGGCTGGGGTTTTCACCAAGATCTTTAATCGGCCTTTATCCCAGTCCACTATTCCATCCTGTCTGAAGGCTTCCATCATTGTTCCACTGCCAAAGAAGTTCCCTATTAACAACCTCAGCGACTACAGACCAGTGGCACTCACGCCTATCATCATGAAGTGCTTTGAAAAATTGGTCTGTAGGCACATCATTTCCTGCTTCCACGTACATTTGATAAACATTAGTTTGCATGTACAGTGGTACCTCGGGATACGAACGCCTCTACTAACAAACTTTTTGGGTTACGACCAGCTCCGGCCGCAAAAATTTACCTCGATGTGAGAACTCTGCCTTGGGGTATGGTCATTTTTCCGCCCTGACACGTGGTCCGCGGCCATTTTCCCGCTGCGCCGCGCGGCGCCCAGCTGTTTTCCTGCCGCGCCGCGCGGCGCCCGGTCGTTCTCCCGCCGCACCGCGCCGCGCCCGGCCATTCTCCTGCCCCGCTGCACCCGGCCGTTCTCCTGCCCTACTGCGCCGCGCCCAGCCGTTCTCCTGCCCTGCCGCGCCGCGCCGCACTACGCCGCGCCCAGCCATTCTCCCGCCCTGCCGTGCCGCGCGGCGCTGCGCCCGGCCGTTCTCCCGCCGCGCGGCGCCACATGGCGCCCGGCCATTCTCCCGCCACGCCGCATGGCGCCCGGCCTTTTTCCTGCCACGCGGCATGGCGCCCGGCTGTTCTCCCGCCCCTGACACGTGGTCCGCGGACGCCAGAACGGATTAACGGTAATTACATTGAACCTTATGGGAAAATTTGCTTCGGGGTGCGACCAAATTCGGAGGGCGGAACGGATTAACCGGATTTACATTGAACCCTATGGAGAAATTTGCGCCGGGTTACGACCAACTCGGGATACGCCCAGAGTCACAGAACGCATTAAGTTCGTATCCCGAGGTACCACTGTAGAGCTAATAGATCCACAGAGGACGCTATAGCCATCACTCTCCACACTGCTCTGACTCATCTGGAACAGCGGGGGACCTATGTGAGGATGCTTTTTGTAGACTTTAGTTCTGCATTCAATACAATCCTTCCACATAGACTGGTGTCTAAACTTATGGATCTTGAGCTTCCATATTCAATCTGTTCTTGGATTTTGGACTTCCTGTCTGGCGCTCCCAGAGGTTTAGATTAGGCAATTATATCTCCTCAGCTCTTACTCTCAACACTGGTTCACCACAGGGCTGCATGTTGAGTCCCTTACTTTACACTCTTTATACATATGACTGTACCCCCACTCACTTCAGCAATATTATCATTAAATTTGCAGATGATACAACAGTGGTGGGGCTTATCTCCAAAGGAGATGAGTCTGCCTACCGGGATGAGGTGGACCGGCTGCTTTCGTGGTGCAGAGACAATAATTTGGCTCTTAATATCAATAAGACCAAGGAGCTTATAGTGGACTATAGAAAGAATAGATTAGATGTCCAGCCCCTGGTTATTAATGGAGACCAACTGGAACAGGTGGCCAGTTTTAAGTTTCTGGGTGTTATTATAAAGGAGGACCTAATCTGGGCTGCTCATATTGCAGTCTTGGTTAAGAGGGCCCAGCAGAGATTATACTACCTGAGACTTCTCAGGAAACAACAACTGAATGAAAAACTGCTGGTGACCTTCTACCGTTGTACTATAGAGAGCATTTTAACCTACTGCACCTGTGTATGGTTTGCTAGCTGCACAGTGGCAGATAGGAAAGCGCTCCAGAGGGTTACCACCACTGCCCAGAGGATCATTGGTTGACCTCTCCCCTCTCTGGAAGAACTTTATAGTTCCCGCTGCCTTAAGAAAGCTCAAAACATTCTTAAGGACCCATCCCACCCGGGACATTCTTTTTTTGAACTATTACCATCTGGCAGACGATACAGGGTAATGAAAACAAGGACAAATAGGCTGAAAAATAGCTTCTATCTTAAAGCTGTAACTATACTGAATTCTATCGTATAGTGCAGTATTAATGCAGCATCAGGGGTTGTGCAATATGGAATGTGAAGGTTGTGTTTTATGTGTGTTATGTGTGTTATGTGTGTTATGTGTGTTATGTGTTTTATGTGTTTTATGTGTTCTATGGTTTTTATATTTTTAAAGCTGCAGTGGGGTGGCATTTAATTTCGTTGTACAAGTAGTACAATGACAATAAAGATTTCTATTCTATTCTAAAACTAAATGCCATACCTTTTAATTCATTAAAATTAACATTCTAACAAACATCTAAAAATTAAAAATGATCAAGAAGTATGCAACCAACCTACTGTACCAACAAGGTTTTAACCCGGCACTGAAAAGAATACAATGCTGGCACCAGATAGATCTCCTCTGCAAAACCATGCCATATTAGGGTGCTACAACAAAGAAACTCTTCTCTTTTTTATGGCAAATGAATTTCTCTAAAAGAAGAAGCAGAAAGAAGGACTTCCTTTGTTTATCTTAATGCACAGCAGAATGATAGGGAAAGAAATGTATCGTGAGATATTTAGGCGCCGGGCATGTTCAAACGTAATCCTGAAATGGGCTTCAAACAAAAAGTCACCAATGTAGCTTCTTCAGAATTGGTTCTAGCTTAAGACCAACTAGAATTTTTAGAGTTGAATTTTTATATTTTACAACTGAATTCTCTACTAGATAAATTGTCTAAACTCATTTCAAAAGCAGCCTCAGCTATAACACAATAGAGTAACCAAGGCTGGAAGTTACTCATGCATCAATCACTGTAATCAAGCTACCTCTGTTTAGGAAAGAGCTGGTGCACCAGACAAACCCGCTATGTTCATTACTATAAGAAATGAAGCAGCTATTATGGAAATGAAAGGACAGAACAGAGTAAAAGAGTTAATCAGTCACCAATTAAACTTGTATATAATAGACCTCTTGCTAACCAGATAAAGAAAAAGCATTACCAGCTAAAGAATGAATCATTTGGTTGCTCAAAAATAAAAATAAAGCTCCAGCATCATTCCACAGAAGACCTCAAAATTTAGGCATAATTGAACATGACTGCTTTTCATCAAATTAAAATTTATAAACAATATTACACTTCATTTTTTCTCCTTTGAAAAAACAACTCAAGCAACAGAATGCCTTTTGTTCTGTAGGGATCTTCCACTTCCACAACAGAGACAACCTTTCATCCACTTTTTATATTATATATGATTTTACTGAAAATTACATTGATTCATATAGAAAAGGACATGGCTTTGTAATATATACTGCTTTTAAGTTAATGTTGCCAGGCAACAAGCGGTCCATTCTAAGCTTCATGATGGACAAGTCTTTGAATTTAAGGGAAAAAAATAACTTAAGCAAACAGATGGACTTGTACAGCTAGGAGGAATCTGAAGATGGCTCCTCAAGCAGTTCTTACAGGTTAGTTTTTATTTGTGTATGAATGGAGTCGATGACAATAATGTTGCATCAAGTGTGAAATATCACGTGTAACATTGGCCAGGAAGGGACAAAATATAATAACAATGGGCAGCAGGAAGATAAAATGCAGAATTAGAAGATTATAGACCATCCTACAAGTGGAAATACAGCAGGTGGCAGGACCTAGTTGATCTTGACAGCTCTTGAAAAAGCGAAATAGGATTGGACCTGGTTAGTAGTTGGATGGGAGTTCACTAGAAAATCCCAAAGATGTAGATTTGGCTTGTAAAGAAGGCAACGCCAAACGACTCCTTTGCCAAGAAAACAACATGGATATGTCCATGTAATCACCAGGAGCTGAGCTCAACTAACTAGCAGTTCCTAAACTGCTGTAATTTAATGTTATGTGAAAAAATAGAGTGATTAAAACTTTCAAACATTTTGGGGCAATGTGAGTATATTGTTTAAATTGGTAAAGCAACTATACTGATTACTCAGACATCCTATGTTTCTCTTTTTCCCTTTCAGTGACTGCTAAATTGTAAAAAACAATATATCAAGATAGTATTATTTATTTGAAAACTACATTAGAATATAAACATTATGCCTTATAAGCTAAATGTTCTTTATATGGCTGTTCAGCAAATTTGTATTGTTGAATTTTCATGCCTATATATTATCTAGTGTGTGAAGACAGGTTCTTGCACGTATACTACAATGTTATGTAGTACTGGCCCTTGAACTTAATTGACTTTGCAAAAGGTAGCTTTGTAAGAAAATTGACATCTCACATTTCAAAAGGAATCAAAATGTCTGAAGAAATATAATCCAGTCTTGGAAGCAGCACTTTATTTCCAAAGTTTTACCTTTAATTATTCTGAATTCTATACTGGCTTGTGCACATGCAGTAATTCCTACTCTTTCTATATATATCTCTCATTTACTCTTCTTTGATTCTTTTATCCACATTATAACAGACTTTGACCAGTCCTTTCTATTTTTGTAAGGCTAGTGCAGGTGAAGGTATAATGTATTTATTAAATTTGTATGCCACGCATCTCAATTCATTAAGCCACAGTTTGATTCTCCCCCCCTCCCCCCCTACCTTAAAAGCATTGTTAACTGCACCCTTTTGGAATGTGAGCTTATGTGGAAGTAGCCCACAAGTTTCTAATGATGTGGAAAAAAAATTCTCATTTCCCCTTCTTTGATTCTTTTATCCACATTATAACAGACTTTGACCAGTCCCTTCTATTTTTGTAAGGCTAGTGCAGGTGAACATATCACTGTATTCATTCTTTTTAAACCATGATTTCAGAGTCTCACTGTACTAGTTTGGATTTTTTGAAGAAATTTATAATTTGCTCCCTCCTTCCTCCAACATTTTCTTCTTCTACCCAGTGTGCTTTGTATTCCCTTCTTCTCTAAAACTTCAGTGCTAAAAGCTTTTCCTCCCTGTCAGCTGACATTGGCAGAAGAACCTCTATTCAGAACTGTTGTCTGATTATCTATATCTAGCTTGGGTATTTATGAAATAATCTAGATAACATGTTTTGAACATTATACTCATTATATAAAATGTTACTATAATATTTGGCACATGTATACTTCTCTGTTTTTACTACATGGAACAAAGTGGCAAACAGCAGTCCCTTAAGTAATTCCTGTGGCCGGTCATATTCTGTTCTGCTTAGATTCAGCCAGGTAGCTGTATCAAGTAGCCATGGGTCAAATCCTGGGCTTTTCTCAACTGCTCTTAAAAAGGGCCATAAGTATCTGTTGTTCAAACTATCTTCTCAATTCTATTGTCCCTGGCAGCAAAGATGCCTTCTCACTACACCAGATAATATTTGCATCTCATTTTCTCACATTGCTAGAAATCCTTCCTGATGTGGCGATAATTTTACCTAAGTGTACTGGATCCTGTCATCAAAGCTGTCACTCATTTCTGTACATGCACTACATGGAAGCTGGGGTTTAATTACTCTTCTATAAACCAGCTGTCTAATTTACATGCAGACTGATTCATGTTGGTCATTAAAATGCTATAAATGCACACAGATGTGATCAATACAAAAGCATATAAAACTGTCTATTAACTGTTCATATATCAAGTGGATTCATTTGCTTTCTTTTGTCCCTCTTAATGTCATAATAATTGCTGTTAAACATAAAGTAGCCAACAAGAGAGACAACTCTTTTTAAAAGAATTTTTTAAAGCTATGCTTTAAAGAATGGTGGATTCACATTTCTGTGAATAAGTTTAACATACAAAGAAGTTAATTTCCCAAATGTTTTAACAGCATCACAGGTGATTACAAGGGTTTTATTTTATGGCAAAATATACAAGACTAAATTCAGAAAATATTAACACTCAATTGTTGGGATTACTATCTTCCCATAGTATTTGACAATTTGACAAATACTGTTTGTTTTCTTGGCAATTGTTAATAGGAACACATATTTATGTAGCATCTAACTGATTCTTAACAGAGCAGAAGTCAACATTTATTTATTTTATATCCAGCCTTTCCATCAGAAACTCAAGGCAGCATATATACCATTCTCTACTCCCATTTTTCCTCACAACACCACTGTGAGGTAACTGGGCTGATAGACTGAGACTAGACCACAGTCACCCACTGAGTTTCTGTGGCTGAGGGTGGACTAGGGTGGACTAGGTCTCCTTGCTCTCAGTCCAACACCATAACAACTGCACTGAACTGGGAAGTTGATAATCACATATCACATATGTAGCCTATTTCCACATGGAATAGAAGGTGCAGAGCAGAACAGACTGTATATCTTCAGGCTGCAACTTTTTTTAAAAAAAAAGTCATCCACATTTTTAAAAACCTTGCAAATTAACAAGAAGGGTATTGGTCTAGTCTATTTTCTTATCTCTTGCTCAGAATCTAATTTTCATTTAAGGGAACATTAAAATATTGTGTGTCTTCACTCTTATTTGCAGTCTGATGTATATTTCTACAATTTCAACAATTATAATTTGATTCGGATTTCTCAGTCAATTCAACAGGTATGCACACACTAAATGCATACACTAAATGTAGAGCTAAGACTTATCTTTGGATCAGATACACCTAGTCTTGGGGCAATTCCAGGCTGGAAGTACTGTATTTTAGAACTCTTAATTCAACTCTAGATTTGCCTGGATGAACACCATCAGGTCTATTTACTCATTACTGAGGCTAAGCCAATTAACTGCAGTTAGAAGAGATTGTTATGAAAGAGTCTGTAGGAGCAAAATATCTTTATAGGATGATGAGCCCCTAGGCTAAAATTCCTGTTGGCTGGAATCAAAAAATGTTCATCTTTATCACCTGAAATCTGTAATAGGATGGGAAGCAATGAATTACAGGTAGTCCCCAGGTTAAGAACGCCCAGTTTACAGACGACCCATAGTTAAGAATGGAGCCTACTGTAGCAAAATTTGAGTAAAATACACAATGATTTGAGTTAAATACACAATGGTTCGAGATCATCACACAATACTACTTATACAGTATCCAGCTCACATACAAATTCAACTTAAGGACAGACCCTGGGAACAGAACTTGTTCTTAAACTGGGAACTACCTATATACTAGAAGTTGGGTCTCACACTGCAATTTGTCTTAGTTTGAAGGTGCAGAAATCAAAAACTAGCGGAGACCTTTTGCTTCCATCTGCTGTTAGGAATCTGTACCACCTGTTTGCTGCTGTCCCCATTGGGAAAACATGTATTGCAATGGTCTCATTTATATCTGATACATACAGTATGTCAGAGGAGAAAGACTGCTATCCAAATGTCCAGAGTAAGGTAGAAGCAGAATGAATGAATGAATGAATGAATGAATGAATGAATGAATGAATGAATGAATGAATACACACACACACAAACACACACGCAGAATGTCTTCCCTAGATCTCAGTATTATATATGATGTTTATCCTTTTGATCTTTGTAATATTTTAGGACCAGCTAGCTTTTCTTTTTCTTTACAGGCATACATTTATTTTAACTTAAATATGGCATATCTCTAAACAAGAAAATATACCTACTGTCAAGATACTTCTTACAATGTAGCTCATGCATCATAATCATACAATGGGCTTTATTCTCACCTTCATTCTCACAATCTGTTTTTCAATCATACAAATCATACAATGGGCTTTATTCTCATTTTTGCAGTATAGATGTTTAAAGAGTTCTGAATTAGAAATAGCAGTGGACACCCCACAGTCTTAAGGTCCTACTAAGTGTTCCTTCTCCTCACCCCACCTCACTCCATCCTTACAAAACTATTAGTGAGGTAGTGAAATCCTAAGTCAAACCAAACAGCTGGTGTATATTTCAGACTGATATGAGTAGTTCTCAGAATCAATGGTAAAATGAAATAACAGAAATATCTTTATCAGTCTATCATTTTACTTCAATCACTAGCTAAAAGGCTGAAAATTGCAATTAATACATAATTCCCCCCTCCATCTCAGCTTATACAACTAAAAGTATATATAAATTAGCCTTCTTAAACCACATATTACCTTTTCTGCGTAAAAGCAAAAGGGATCAGTTTGTAGCATTTTCATTTCAATACATTTTGTTCAATACATTTTGTTTTAAACTATACCTATAGATAAAAATAAATTGGGACTGAAATTTAGTTTTGTTATTAGTACCTGTTTTGCTGGAGTGTAACTCAATAATATGGTTGCAGTGGCATATTTCAGCAAAAGTTAATTTCAAACAAGTTGAATTAATCAAGAAGTAATCATTTCAGTATTTTTCTCCTGCATATGTGGATTGCCCAACATATATGCTAATTTTCAGCTCGATCTCACCAATTGCCCAAATTATCAATTTTCCAGATTTACTAGGAAAGTCAGAGTTCTTCAGGCTGTGCCCATTTTCCCCTTCTAGTTCATTTTCCTCTCCTTCCTATTACCTGGTAAAAAGTGAGCAACATATCAGTGCTTCTCAGAATAGCAGTAGCTATGTCTTTAAGTTCACTGTTCTATTACCTATACCAATGTTTCTCAACTTCAGCAGCTTTAAGATGTGTGGACTTCAACTCTTAGAATTCTGCAATCAGCCCCATCCATGCTGGCTAGGGAATTCTGAGAGTTGAAATCTATATCTTAAAGTTGCTGAGGTTAAGAAATACCGACCTATACTATAGTGGAAACTGAGCTGCAGAAGCAGCAGATATAATTGAAGGAACAAACAGACTAGAGTGCTGCATTGATAAACTGCATATAAAGTATAGGGAGGATATGGAATGTGCCTTGTGTTTAGTCAATGATACTATGAAGAAAATGCCAAATGTCTTTCTGTATTTTGCAGGGTACAGAATTTCTACAGTTGGGACAGAGCCATCTTTGCTTGGCACATGCCCTATGACTGAACTTGGGCTTCTTAAATTGTCCTCTTGAATAACCCTAAACAACGAGACTTGAAAGAAATTCCAATTTTCTGGTCTATTCTGCCCTGAGCTCCATTACAGGAGAACAGGAGAAGATGGAAGGTGCATTGCACAAATTCTATTACCATTTTGCTATTGATCTCCTATGCAAAAACAAAACAAAACAAAATTGCACAGTATTTCCTACCTCACATCCATCACAGGCAACAGGCATGAAAAACTGGGATCTCAGCATCCACAGAAGAAGTATAGTCCTAAGAGAGAGAGTTATTATTAAGGAGATGGTATTTCATATACATTTATTCAGTATCTCTTTTTCAAGCATTTTTAAGGAGATCCTGCTTTAAAATGGCAAGGTAAATAATGTTATTTTAAAGAAACTTCTGGGGTAGTTTCCTTCTATCATAAACAAAAGAGATGGTCCACTTCTTGAGCTTCAGCAACGAGGCTTAATAGTAAAATTCAAAATTGAAATTTAATGGAAGTATTCTTCTCATATTTTTAATCCCCTCTTGGTCATAGGTGTGTGGAATGCAAATCAGATATTCTTGAATGAATGCACTGTAGGCATCTGATTAGGTATTCCAAAGAGAGAATGCCGGCCCATCAAACATTTTATGTAATGTTTTTACAGAACTCAGTGTGTGTACATTGGAGTTGGGCAGCTACAATAAATTTAAATAAATAATAATATATTTCAGTATAAATATCCCATATGTACAGGTCAATAAGATTTTCCCAGGTAAGCAGTAAAGGTGAAGCATGGCAATATGGAACTTACAAACACAATATATAGAGAGAGACTAAGCAGTGTTAGAAAGAACCTGATAAATACATAGGACCTGTTCTGGCATATAAAGTTAGATGTGCTCACCATGTCAATGTTCCTGAAAAGCATGTCAATGTCATTCAGATAACATCAGGATATCCTCTGCACATCCACAGATGCAGCACAAACAATTGCAGGGGGAAAGCCTTTCAGTGAATTGCATACTCATTAGTCTCCATGCCAATTTGCATACAGTTGTATACAGTTGAATGGCTTGTATAAAGACAAAGTCTTCTTTGAGTTGAGCATGACACTTGGTGACTTCATGGATACATCCATGTAGTTTTCTTAGCAACAATATGGTCATGCACCTTGTTTCCATAAATAGGTATCTATGAAAGACATCTATGAGAAGACTGTTGTCATTTGAGTCATGTTGATGGGGCAGGTATAATGGGAATATTTGTGTTGTGAATTCCCCCTATTTTTCAATGCCTGAAACATAACGTTCTGCAAAGCATGATGATACTCTACCCATGATAAATTCATGGCTTCAAAACTGTAGATACAATATGCAATGGATGTGTGAAAAGGCCCTAACTTGATCACCTGATTCATTATATTTATTTATTTAATAAATATCCCATCTTTAATTTGTACAACTCAAGGTAATGTACATAATGCTCCCTCTTCCTATTTTCCCCACAATAAGAACCCTGTGATATGCTACAATTAAATAATTTTTTTTAAAAAAGAAAACCATTTCATTCTCCTCTTCAATTGTTTTCCGCTCCACCACCTTTGTAAAGATAAATTGGATGGAGAGGTATAATTGGCCCAGACCCTCCCAGTCAGCTTCATGAGGACATAATCCTGGACCAGTCCTAGTCCAGAATCCTACTCATTGCACCATACTAGCTGCAGCATAAATCAAATATGTTTATTATTTTGCTCCTACAAACTGAAAAGCACACACAGAAGCTGGGAGGATAATTGTATATTGCATGAGAATCTACTTCAGTACTCCTTTGCTAAGATCAAGTCAGCCTACACTATTTTAGTTTATAGTTCCAGACTCATCCATATTTATTAAATGGTCCATTGGTTGCCATAAAAACTCAACAATACTGTTGAATTCAACAACTACTAAAAATAGGATTACAAGATGATTCACAGTGGTAGGCTTGGTGAAGGTATAGGTTAGTACAGTGCCTACAGATACTCTAAATAATGTGGCTAGTAATAACTGAAGGGGCATAATATAAAACTATATCCAAAATAGGATTATGCTACTTTCTTTTAGCTGTTCTTGCCCAGAAGGTACATAAAATAATGATCTTTCCCTTTGTATTTCTCTGTGTGTTAAGGCAAAGAAGACATTTCTTTCCATTTCTTTCCCATGCTCATTTCCCCACAATCTCCTGGTTTTATTATATTCACGTTGGATCATACTGATCATTATATTTATTTAGTTTAATAGCTTATTAAAAACAAAATTGCAGAGACATATTGAAGAAACAATCCCCAACAAACTCTCTGTAGCGTGGAAATAATAAATATCTTAGATATCTAGTTGAATATCTAGCTGACTATGTCTGGGCTCAGAAGCTAAGAAGGATCAGGCCAGGTCAGCACTTGGATAAGAGACCACCAGAAAATCTCAAGGCTATATTGGGAAGATAGAAAAATACCCTGGAAGAAGGCAGTAGAAAACCATTTGCATATTGCTGCCAAGAAACCATGGAGGTGTCCATGATGTTATAAGTGAACTCAAAATAAACAATGGAGTCTGTTTAATGTACAGTTGATCATCTCAGAGCTCCCTCTGGCCCATTATTTAAAGTTTAAGTCTCATGAATTGCATATGACCTTTAACCAAAAATACCAGTCTACCAAGGTACAAAATATTGACTCTAGAAATCCACGACAAGCTCTTCTGGGCCAATGAATTTTTGTTTCATATACTCTAATTGGATAATTTCTTACCTAAGGGAAAATGCAAGTGTTACCTGCCATCCCAAAGACTTGAATAAAGTAATTTGTTAACTTATGTTTTATTTGACATGAATCATATATTTTAAGCCCTCTTCTAAATGTTAAGAAGATTGATCTATAATATGGGCCCCACCAAGGAACAAGCAAAATTAACTGCTTTTTGAAGACTGTTTACATATTCTTTTCCAGAAAGAGTTTTCTAGCTTCAATTCAGCTGGGTAGCATAGCATAACTTCATTGGCATCAACTGCTAGGAAGGAAGAGAACCCTACCTGAGTCAAATATAAAATGGCATTACAAAATATGAAAGTGTTAGCTGGCAACTTAGGTGGCATTCTGCCCAAGAACATTTATTCATGTCTTTTGGACCATGTCTATTGGAACGTTTATTCATGTCTACTGTAACTTAGTTACAAAAATACCATTACTGCTTAATGGTATTGCCTGAACACATTGGCTTCCGCAATCTTGTTTGTACAAGATAAAATTAAACTAAAAAAAAAAAAAATGAAGATGGCCTGTGATGTCAGATTAAGCAGAAAGAATAACTCTGTTCCCTCTTCTGACATGTTCCAATTTGTTGCAGAATGAATGAATGAATGCTGATTGTTTAATACTTGCACCTCCTGAATCTGGGTACACTATTAGAATGTCATCACATTTATGAAAAATGGCCTTATTTGTGCAGTGACAGCCGATGATTCACCTAATAGGAAACTGTCTCTGATATTAGAATCTAACAGTCCCATTTGAAGATGTTTTCGAATCAGTTCATTTAGCTCAGTACTGTCCATACGGTATTACCCGAGGACCAGGTTAGATGTGACCACATCCTCATAATTCAATGTTTTTTTATAAGTAAATTGTAATAGGAGTGGGAGATTAGAATTCTGATTAGAATCCTAACATGGGATAAGGGGATTTACACCTCCCCTTATGATCCCAGTCTGGGCCAGACCCAATATCTTATTAAAGAGAGAGAGGGAGAGGGAGAAGGGGCTCCCAGTGTAAAAAATAGTGAAGCGTACAAATTCGCAACCACATGCACTGGAATTTATGATATCACAGAAAATTTGTTTGATTCAGCAATGCGGTATGAAACTTGGGGATAAGATATTCATTGATTTTAAGTAGTCCTGCAGTAGCATGCTGAAGCTTCCATCATGACTCATTATAAACATGTCTCTAAGCCATTTAAATAAAGTATTAAAACACTATGAAGAGTGGCTTTTTAAAAAAAAAAATCCATTCAGTCGGGTCCGATTCTCAAATACTACCTGGACAAGTCCCTGCAGTTTTCTTGGCAAGATTTTTCTTGCCCTTGCCTGCTTCCTAGAGCTGAGAGAGAGTGACTGGCCTAAGTCATCCAGCTGGCTTCATGCCTAAGGCAGGACTAGAACTCACCGTCTCCTGGTTTCTAGCCTGATGCCTCAGCCTCTACACACCAAGCTGGCTGTCGTGAAGAGCTGATAACAACAAGCTTGTATTTTACCAGAAGGAACATTCCTCTCTTATAACTGCAGGGTCTAGCGCTTAATAGAAGTTTTATATGAAATAAAAAAGAAAAGCAAAAATGTTACGCTCCCTTGTATTATAGAAAGATTGTTAGGCTTTACAGAACATATTGTATAAATGCTGGATGCCACCACTCAGAATGCCCTAGTTTATAGCTAGGAGCTTCCCATGGGTGGCAAAATGCTATTACAGTCTCTGCTATGGAGTTTGAGGAATAGCGTCCTAGGATTAGTGGATGTGCTTAAGAGAATGTGAGTTGTATAATTCAACTGTTGGGGGACTGATTTAGTTATGTATATGGGAGGGAAGAGAGACAGAAGAGAGAACAAGGATGCTTTTATAATAGCAACTACAGGTGAAGGCTCGCAGGAGGAATGAGAATCAAAAAGTTGGGAAATGTAGATTAAAGGCAATCATTTCTCTTAGGTCTTTTTTTTTTCTGCAAGTTACCTGTAATATGGCTGCAGATCCCTATCTCATCGGTAATCTTGCCAATAAATATCAAGTTTTATTCATAACAAAACCTCAAACACACCAAGATTCTTGAATAAGGGGCCTGAGTGATGGTATATTACTGGGACTTAAAATGCAAGAGATTTAAGATTCATCATGAGGTATTGGAATGCAACATTTATCAGGATTGCAAAGAATCCTCAATTAATCTTCCAGGAAAGCTTGGAAGATGTCAAGTATATCCTATGCTGGAGATCTCAAACACTGCTATGGCAAGTTTGCAAGGCAAGTGCAAGGATGAATATACCTGACTTCATGCTGAAATGAATATTTCTACTGAACTGTCCATTATATCATTTGGTCCAACTCTTCAAGATTAGGTTCAGGTTTTATGATTTGAAATACAGGCCAGTCATTTTTTGCTATCACAAGCTCCCTTAACATATTCATGCTAGCTGAGAAAAATTCTCAGAATGATGCATCTACGTTCTAGTGTTGTACCCACTACTGAAAAATTCTTCCCTGGATCCACCAAAATGCCAGCTAGGCTTAAAATACATTTATGCTTACAAATACAACTTTCTTGAACAAGATCTTATGAGGCTAGAAGATATAATAAGCATTTTTTATTTTTTATTTTGGTTCAGGCCAGGTCTTGGGACAGTGTTGACCTCACTTACTCTGATAGAGGAGAGTAGTAGTCCTGTTTGACATTTCACTGGGCTTTGATAGCGTTCATCATGGTAATCATCTCCGTGGGCCGGGGATTATAGTTCTATTCCACAGTCCTACTTGTGAGGAAACTTCATCTTATGGAGCAGTTTCAGAGAGAAATCCTAAGTGACTGTGCCCCATCCTTTGGCAGCTATGCTCCAGGTTACAATTTGAAGAGTTGCTTCAATTTTACAAAGCTTTGCATAACTCTGCTGAAGCAGATTTACAAAGTGCTTTGCAGATTCAGTGGTTTTTCTGATGCTTTTGGATTGGTTACAGACAGTACTTAATTATGATCTTCATTTTAATATACCGAGAACAATGACAGCAGCAGATGAATTATGTGATGGGCTCTCTGACTTTGACATGAGTTGCCATCACCTCATTAAATCTCTGTTAGAGCTCTTTTGCCAGGCTTTCATTTGGGCTTTACCTTCTCAGTTTTCAACATGTGGCCAGCCATAAGACTCAACTTGGTTCTTTCTTATACTAATGGAATGTTACAGTTCTTTGCTAGTCCTGCCAATGCTCCTGAGGGTTCAAGCTCTTACCACTCCGAATATGAACTCAAGCCTGACCATTCCAGTACACACTCTGAGGTCAAATCTCACTTCTACAGTCTGTGTAACTAGGCAGGTTGAAGATTCTCCACAACAAGTAAATGGACATGAAGCTATACTTATAGGCAGTGGGCCAAACATTTACTGTTTATAAAAGACAGGGCAAGGCTTGTCAAATGTAACCCCTTTCTTGGTGGCCTGCCTATTTCTTTGCACTGTATCTCACTGTGCTAGCTAACATTACCAGAAAACGTCACTGCTGCCACTACTGCCTAGAGAAGACCTAACTTCACCAATGTGCCCCTCTCAGCTTGGTGTCCCACTGAAACCACTGAAAAGGGCATTCTTCCAAGAAGGAAGCAACTTGCCCACCAACTAATTGTCATAATAGTCCACAAAACCCAGCAAACAGAGAAAGGAAAGCTACATTATCTCAAAAGGGCAAATCAATAGGTATTTTTCAGTATTATAACATGACTGACCTTCCAGAAATGCAAGTGGATAACAACTTTTTTTTAATATAGTTTCTGAAGCCTTTATTTGAAAAGAATTTTTCCTGCATTGGTTCAGTCAGCATCACCTACGGCTCTTTGTTGAAAGCTTTTGTGCTGTCCTTTCCTCAAACCTGCTATAACTATCTTTCAACAAGTTCAGAAGGAATATATTTGAAGAACACCTATCCTGATATGAATCTGCAGGAACACCAGAATCAGTACAAGATACCTTCTCAAACATGTCTTCATTTTTGAGAATACGTTTATCAAGAAGATGGAAAAAAGCCACTCCTTGTATTGCTCCCATGTTTTGAGGAGCATTCCCTCAGGAGCTGCACTCAGTCCCCTCTCCTCTGCTTTGAAGAAAAGGAGGAAGAACCTCTTCTTCCACCAGACCTTTTCATTCTGAGTAAGCTGACACTGAGTTTCAACTGTGTTTATTTATTTAAGTATTTGTGTTTTCTTTTTTTAAATTCTTGTTCGCCATCTTGAGGGCTCTATAGGCAGAAAGATGAGAAGAAGTAAGAAGCAGCAGCAGCGTTCCCAACCTGACATTTGAATTACTGTATTGTACTTCAAGGTGGCTAAATTTTCTTTTTTCTTTTTTTCTGTTAAAAAAAAAAAACTTTATTTGAATTTATTTATTCATTTAAATTTATTGGCTGCCCAACTCCAGTGGACTCAATTATTTAACAATGATACAGCGTATACGAAGAGATATATATTTATTTCTCTCTTTTAAGAAATACATTAACAGTGCTCTTAATAAAAGAGCTTGTATTGTTATTATTTAAAATACAGGTATATTTTCAGAAAAGATATTATCTATGAATAAAGGAGGCTAAATTGTCTGTATGTGATCCAGAAACTTCAGCTAGCACAGATGTTGGAGTCAGGATGAGCAGAGTTCTTGGTTACACATACATTACACAGAGCAGAAGCAATTGTCCAGGCTGTCTATTAGCTTCTGCGCCAGGTTCAAGATTGTGTTAGTATATAAATACTCTGACAAGTCAAAGTAGGTCTTACTGGTAGCTGGCAAAATGTCACCCAGCAGTTAGTGAGAATCAGTCAGAGAGACCTTCTCTGGAGAAGTGATTATTTTTGGGAGCAACCTACATATTGACATTTCAGGAAGTGCTACCAGTGAGATGTATTAGATGCTTATTCATGATCCATCCCTCCAACTACACTTTCCCATCATAAATACTGAATGTTTATCCTAACTCTGTGGTACTCTGTGTTTGACAGAGAAAGATGTATACAAGGTAGCTATATAATAACAGTAAGAACTATAAACCTAACTGACTACTGATACAAGACAGACAATTAATTGGAAGCCGCTAATTAATCTGGTAGATAGTCTTTAAAATCTTTCAGGCCATTCCCCTTGATTCAGTTAATGTAAAACATGCAGCACTGACAGATCTGGCAGTCTCAGCCAGCTCTCCAGAGTATTTGCAACCTCCAAAGTATCTTTTTGTGGAAAGGTGAGGAGGAGGCTACCAAAGCCAGGTGCAAAATCTAGATATATGTACTGTAATAATAACAACACAGTCATTCCAAATCTGTGCTGGCAATAACAATTATTTGTTTAACTCTTCCCTTGTATCTTCAACTAAGAATTGTGTAAAATGTCAAGAAATATATAGAAACACCCTAATTATCTAACCCCAGAAATATATTCAAGAAATAAAGCTGACAAGTTTATACTTGAAATCACTGAGAGTGATTTGTCTTCTAATAAACAGGTTTTCCATCTATTGTTTGCAGACTCATTTTTCCTTTCCTTGTAAGCGAAATTACTGTCGTAAGTTTGTTGTTCATACAAAGCTTAATCTGGAGTTTCAAATTTTATCATCTGAAGCAGAGCCCCATTCTCATAAACTGCATTATTTGTTTCTAAATAAGTTCGGTGAGATGTTTCATCCAAACAAATAAAACTCCCTAAAGGTAACGATTGGGAGAGCCAATTAAATAGTTGTATTAGCTTTCTCAGTTTATTTTTGAAACTTAAGTTTCAAAAATATACTGTACTGTATGTATGTCAGCAGGTCAGAACTGGAAATGGAAGCATTAACATTTAGGGCTACAGTCAACAGAGATATACTTCAGAGAGCTGGGAACATAAAGTGGATGGGTCATTATTCCCATTTCTTCCAGGTCTGAGTTAATAGTGTTCAGGTTTCCTGTGCCCATCTGTTCTCATATCCTCTTATCAGTGACAAGCTTAAGATACAGTATGCCTTCTTTTGCTAAAATGTTGTAAATACTCAGGGCCATGTTCCACTCATATTTGCTTTTCAATAAAACAGAGTGGAACTGTGTCATATGACTATGACAACAGAAATATGGAAATAAACTGATGTCTAAATCTATGGTATGAGTTACTATTTCAAAGAACCAGAAGCATGCCACCCCAAGCCTATTTTGAATGGCATTTATATCATCTTTGATCAAAACAATATAAACATTAGTTATGTCAGTACATGAGGCATTAATTTCAAGGATTTGGAGCCTGTAGGGGTATCTATCAAAAGTGTGAATATTCCACTTTCAAACATAACATAAAAACTATTTCTCAGTTTCAGGATATTCAGGACTTATGTTGGAGTCAGGAAACCCATCTCATTTTCAAACTGAAGTCCTTTCTTCATGGAAGACTTTCTAGAAAAGTAGTGCTGTGAAATTCTTAAACTTCCAAATAAACCAGGGACAGCTTTGTTTTAGTGAGAAGCATTTTTCTAGGCAGAAATGCAAGTGTGTTCACAGTAACTTGGATATCTGGAATAACCTAGCTTTACTATTCCTAAAAATCCTCTCCTCCTTGTTTGAAAGCAGTAATGGGGTCCATGAAGAGACCAAGAACTTCAGTGGCTCTGATGGCGTTCAAAAAAAGATACTGACTGAATTCACAGAATGGCAATTGATTCACAGTTCTGCAGGTTAAATAGAATTTTTCTGATCAAACACATACTGGGTGCTGTGCAGCAACATTGGGAAATTCTTCTTGCTTTAAATTTAGTTTCCTGGTTGCCTAAAAGCATTGACTGACCATTATAGTAGCAAGATGCTAGACTGGTTGGATATTTGGTCCATTTCAGAAAGCCTTTTCTTCCTGCTTTTAAGAAAAAGTTGAATGGAGTCAGGAGGGAAGAGAGATACAGGTTGAATACAGATCGCAAATAAATTAAAGCTCTTACATCAAGAATTGGAGGAAAGGTGTATCCCTGGATTTGAAAAGACTGAAAGTATCAATTTGGAAACACTGTACATACAAACAGGTTGTTGGCCTTTTTTATGGAGATAAGCAAATCTGCAAATGTATCTTCCAATGCTCACCTTAACCTGCCATATAACATACATAAACATTTATTGGGAGGTAAAGGTAAAATCCATAGATCTGGGGATAAACCCCATTAAACTTGAATTGATACACCATTCAATTTCACTGCTGTTACTGAAGGCTATATCTTACTACCCCATATTTTGGTTAATATATGGGTCTATAAATATAAGAGTTTGCTAGTTAATAAACTTCCCTGAGTTTCAGAAGTATCCTACCTAAACCTGCAACACAAAGAATTATGGGAATTATAGCTCAACGCATTTGAGAGTCAACAGAATAAAGTGAGACCCATATGTCTGAGCATAGTTACAACTCCTATATCAGAACCTTTTAATAAGAAACACTATCATTATTTTGACTGAGGTAACTTATTGGCATATCTTATGCATCATGCTTCTCAACAATCAACATTTAAAAGTACATTTACCAAAGTTGTCAAGTCTCTCCTTTATATTTTTTTTAAAAGCATGAACTATATATTTATCTACAGAAACTGAAAGTAGCTTAATGAACATGTTTCTACTCAGAGAAATTAAAAAACCCTTCATAATTATAAAAACAATTTCTCCAAATAATCCAACCTGCCACCATTTTTTCTACTGAATAAAATCTATTTTTACTAAAATAAATAAATCTTTAATAAATTCATCTCTAGTTATAAAACAAATGGAATCCAACATCAGCCTCAACAATCTAAAAATTCTTTGAAATTCACTAAATCTTAACATTTAAAAAAATTGTATTGCCACTGTTTTCAAGACTAAAAAACCAAATTTATAACTGTGACAGGCATTTGGTCAAAGTCCCAATTTTAATTTCTTAAAAATGAATTATTCAAGAAATAACGTGACAGACGTCACATAAAAAAGCTAAGAAAATAATTGAGAGAGTCAACATAAATTTAATGTGGTGCATTAGAATACAGAACCACCACACATAAAATGATGCCTGTTGAATCACCAGGTCAACATTTATACACATACACACACACACACAGACACACACACAGACGGACACACACATACATATACATATACTCACATATACATACATATATATACTGTATATATAAAAATAATTTTATTAAAGTTTTTTTAAAAGAATGTAAAAACTAATACAGATTAATATAAAGTAAGAAAA
Source organism: Python bivittatus (assembly GCF_059951505.1). Taxonomy (NCBI): domain Eukaryota; kingdom Metazoa; phylum Chordata; class Lepidosauria; order Squamata; family Pythonidae; genus Python; species Python bivittatus. Next base: position 21,387,002 of record NW_028277035.1, read on the forward strand.
AGAAAAGGAGAAAAAAGAAGTGCAAGAAAATAAAAAAAAGTGGAGAGAAAATAGGGGGAAAAAAGGGGAGAAAAGCTTCCAATATTCTTCACAGCAGTTATAAGTACGAATCACCAGGCCAACATGAGAGTTAGAACTCTCTCTCTCTATTATTAACCTAAGGTTAAAGAGATCCTTACAATATTATCACTGAAAAGGAGGTTGGGAGGAAAATTCCATCACTGGCAGAGCTTTCCAGATTTTTATGCAGCTGAAGGATGCCTCCCCCACACACCATCTGTCCCCAAGTCAAACATATCAGGTACTCTGTTCTGAAACATCTTGTTCCTCTTCTCTCACGCATGCACACTCACCTTTTTCCTCTCTTCTTATATACTTTGGTATCAAATTAGGATGCCTATATACTAATTAAAATTGTATATTGCATAACATAGTCTCAAAAGCCTATAATGGTACATATGTTAATGGCTAGAAATGAAAAGAGATGAAAAGGAATGATAAGAACAAAAATGAGGAGAAAGAAAAGTTTTCTATAGGTCCTGTATGCACATGTGCTTATGTGAGAAGGGGGAGAGGGATTCTCTAACTGCATGCAGAACCCTTTTAGCATAAATTAATTAGCCAGTCGTGAGTCTGTTAAGACAAACACTGCCTTTCAGAGTTAAGCATTCTTTAATAATATTTTAGTTGGATTACTGTTATGAATTATACCTGGATCTGCCTCTGAAAATGGTCCAGTGATTTCATTTGATCTTCTGGAACAGCAAGCTTATAGTATGCCAGTCTTTTGCTTTCTGTATTAGCTATCAATACATTTCTGGACCAAAGGGAAAGTTCTGAAACAGCTAGGCATTGGTCACATAAAGAACTGCGTCCTCCCATACCTACAATCCAGACTCTAAGATCAGGTAAATCTGTCTCAGGCTGTCCTGCCAATAGAGATACAACAGGTGGAACCTGCCTGGTGCATACGTTATATTCTTTGGGGCCCAAGGTGAAGAGACTTTCTGTTTTTCATAGATTTTGTTACTGGTATTGGTGGTTCTTAATGTTGTGCAGTTGCTGTTTTCATTTTAATAATGTATTAAAATTACAGTTTTAATGTCTCAATTTAGTTTATGTTTATAATATTTACTGTTATTTGCCCAGAGAATATTAATGGGCCATAGAATATTTTCTTTAAAAAATAGTTTAAATAATACTTTAATTACAAACATGTGTAAGCTTTCTATTAATAGTATATTCAAATTTCTTTGCATTTGATTGGGCCAATATTCATATTAAAATTTACAGGTTGCTTTTTAGTCCAGTTGCCACCCAAAACAAGCAGCATGGAAATCATATTTTAAAAATTAAAAAGGAGTAAATTGCTCAATTTAAATGGAAGGCCTATCTAAGCAAGATTTTCTTTACACATATCCTGATGGAGTTCCATTTTCTGGATCTTCTCACCAAGAAGAACCTCTCCTATATGTATCTAACAAATGCATTTCAGATAATGATGAATCATGGAGAAGAATTTCAGTGCATGAAGGAATTAAATGCCAGCAGTAGTTCTTAAATAATTTGACCCCAAACCATTTAAAGCTTTGGATCTGATAAAGGTAAAGCTGAAGAGTTGAGCTCAGTTCCAGGTGATCTCATGGGCACATTCATGTAGCTTTCTTAGCAACAACATGGTGGCCCGGCAAAACCTTCTTCGGGTTAGGATTTTTAGCTTCCCAATCAAGCCTACAGTCCAGGGTTTTCCTGGTGGTTTTCATTCCCAGTACTAACCACACCCAACACTGCTTAGCCTTCTCACAGTTGGTTAGTGTAATAACCGACACTTTAATTCAGAACAATTTAAGGATATTAACGTAGATCAACTAATAGTGAAACATGATGAAAACAACACACTGCTGATATAAAGGTATGCACAACGCTAGTGTACAGCTAATTCAACTTTCTTCTTCTTTATCCTCCCCCTCCTCCTCCATGTGAATGCTGACAGATACAACTTGGAAATGAGTGAGTTTTTTCATAAACTTTTTTCTCTCAATGCAGAAATTTAATAGCCAAAGTGTATCTTGATGACAGACCATTTTGTGAGCACAACTCAACTCAACTCAATGCAGAATGCAAAGTTCTGAGACTGAAACATGAGAATTGTTTTCTGCATTCTTTTGCAAAGCTCAGAATTATTCAAGCTGATATAAATGTTGTTACATGGATTCTGGCCTGTTTCACACATTTCTGCCATTTAAGTCATAAAGTGGTCTTGACATATCATGTTGTTTGAGCCAATCTACTGTTCATTATAAATCATGGTTTATCTTGTGAATTGAGCCAGTTGTGATTTATAAGAAAGTCACCATGGCTTGCTATATAATATGTGAACCCATCTGCTATTGATTGTTGTATTCTGGTCAATGACCATAATAAAGATAGAAAATAGAAATATATGAACCCACCACTTTGTCATCCTTATCTGCAAAAGTATATGATGTTACTATATTATTAGCTGGGATTATAACCAGCACCTATTCATTTATTTACAATATTTATGGACTTCCAGAAGTTTGCAATATATCCATAAACCATAAAATCAGTTGAAACCATACTATAAAATAAAATATCTGTACAATAAATTATCAGCCCCAGTGACCATCCCATTATAATTAATAATTAAGGATATAAATTAAAGTTCTACAGGACAGTTCTGTTTTTACCACTTTCCTGAAAACCATCAGAGACAGCACCATCCAATTATCCAAGGATGGACGGAACATAAACAGAAAAACATTGTCTCCCGGCTCCCTACCCCAAATCTCACATGGAGAATGGGGGGCTTGATATCCGAGTTTGGGATGCAAGCACTAGACAGATCAGTTCTATTTGAAGCTGGTGATCCTGAATGTACATGCCAAGCCATGTAGGACTTAATAGATGATAACCGGTACCGTTAACTTCTTTATTGACAATTAACGCAGCACCCACAACATCAGCATTATGTGATTATAGCACCTTTCACCCCACAAATAGGTAGCCTACTATATTTTGGTACCAATTGCCACTTCCATGTAGTCTTCAAAGGCAGCTCGATGTGGAACACATTGCAGCAGTCTAACCTCCTGTTCATAAGGGCATGGGTAATGAATGTCAGTCAAGGCAGGAATTCCATCAGTTGTCTGATTCTCACATAATTTATCCAGGCTCTTAAAACTGAGTACTTTTCTCCATCTGACTTAATTTTCCTCCTACAAATTTCCAAATAAAACACTTAACTCTCCCGTTTAAAGAATTATCTGGAGTTTAAGGTACATCGTTTTGCTGTACTATGTCCAAAATTTTCTCCCTTCTTATATAGTATTTGAATAAGACTGATGCTATTCCATTTCATGTTGGGCACAAGCCATACACTGCTTGTCTTACTTTCATGACCATTCAAGAACTATGCACAAGTACAGGTTATCGGAGGACCTGACAATAGACAGACTACACATTTAGGATGCCAGAATCTTATCATCCCTCTTGGGTATAACTTTCAGACCTAGTTCAAGCAATTAAAGAACAATATGTTCTTCAAGAACAGATTTTACTCCCAATCCACTTTAAAAAAAAAAGAAAAAGGTAAGAGTTAAAGAAAATCACATATTATTTTTTGCTATTTTTTTAAAAAAATGAAATATTTCTAATCTCTTACTATTTTCATACACATATGCAGCTGATTTACTCTTAATTAAACAATATAGGAAAATGAAACAATGGGTATTTGCATGTTGCTTAATTATGTTCTTTTAATGATGTGTTATAGAAGGCTAGTGGAAAAAATATAAACTATGCAGCAATGAATTTACTGATTGTGAAAATCGCATCACAGGTGTCACTGAAAATGTTCCGTCAAGAGTTATATCTGTACTTTTGCATTACGTCCACTCCTGCTTTAAACGAACTAGCTGATGGTTAGATCTTTCTCATGCAGAAAACTTAGGTCTTACGTGATTCTTACCCAAGATCTCTTGAAATATCAACATATTGAAACAAATGGCCGATTCACATCAAAAAATCAGCTTCAAGTTCCCACAGAATTCCTATTGTGACATTCCACCACAACCTAAGATATTCTTTCCCATAAAAGTATTTTACTATTTTTTAAGAATAGGCTCACTCAGAGTAGTAAGTAATCATCGTCTGTGCTACATAGTGGGCATGCTTCTTTACTCTTATTTAGTCTAAGCAGCATGTTCTCATTAAAAATCCAAATAAATACTTTATGCCACGGAAAGGTATTGGGGCTGAAACAGAATAAAATAAAGCAAAAGCAAAGGGTCATGTATAAGTAGCCAGGATTATCCTAGTTTCCCTCAGCAATCCAACAGGGATTTGTTTGTTTTGATTTGATTTGATTTGATTTGTATGCTGTTTCCCCTTCAGTCCAGAGTGGCAGAGTAGGATAAACTGAGGGAGACTGGCCCAAAATCACAAAGCAGCTACATATTCATATCATTGCATTTCTGTTAGAAAAACATGAGCTCAACCCAGGAAAATGTGAGAAAGAAAACTTAAGATTGTCTTGCCTTAACTCTCTTTAGTATAAGATGGAAAGAAGGGGAAATACTGTCAGGTTTTCAAAACTTATATTATAGCCAAATCAATAAACTAGGCTTTTAGTATTTCTTTTGTGTCTGTTGGCTGACCTAATCTACCTCAAAGGACTGACAATTTCTGAAAACTACACCTAGACAGTCTTATTTGGGTTTTCCTAACAAGACATCCCTTCTGGCTCCCCCAAGAGCTACATTATCAGGGAAACAGGAGCATGTCTAGCTGTTTAATAAACAATAAAGATGTCCTTGTTTCAGAGCCTGCCGAAGATAGGCTAGCTCAATACTATTCTATTTTTTTAATGATGATTGAACATTTAATACCTATAGATTTCTAGGGACCATTCACCCAACCTCTTGACGCGCAGCTTCAAATGGAAGTGAGAAATTCTTTACAGGTCAAAAGATTCAGTTTAGCGAAAGAGTCCATGCTTTTCTCATGAGAGTTCCCAATGGTAGACATAACTTCATAAAGAATCCTATTTTGTCCTGACTGTATAAACTATATTAAGGCCTGCCTTTTGTCCCTGGTAAGACAAACAGGAGTCGGGAATTGTGTTGATGGGAATGGACATTGGGACTGAATCTGATAGTGTACCTGAGTATGTGGAAGTTGTACCTGCATATGAAGACATGGGTGGGGGGCTAGCATATGAGAATGTGTGCATCTGTGTTAGAAACTGTGTTCAGTGTTCTTGTCAAGAGTGATAAATTCCTTCCCAATGACATGCTCATGCAATTTCTAAAGATAGTTATGTGCTTTATGGCTTCCTTGTAACCCCTTGCTTGTTTTTGTAATCTTTAAGCTTTAAACATAACTATATTATTTAGTGATTTCACTGTATCCTTGAAGATAAGAATGGTTGTATGATTTGTGATTTCCTTGATCCTATAGCACAGATGGGAGAGACCAGCTGTGGTCAGTCTGATAAAGGGCCATGGCTGGGGCAACGGACAGGACAGACAAGATCCATAAGGCTGTAATGTTATTATCCTGATAGGGTAAGGGGAAGAGAGTTGGGGTTAAGATAAGTTTAAGATGGATAATGAGTAATAATTAATGTATAGCCAGAAGGATGTCCATCTTTGGTTGAAGTCACCATGACCTGGTAAAACAGATGTTTGTAAGATGTTAACCGGTTTCTTTGTTTAAGCTGTCACGTGGATCCTGCAAAGAAAAAGTATATAAGCTATGTAAAATCTGTAATCAGGACTCCCTCCATTAGCTGGGAGTCTCCAATTTATTTAGAGCTTGGTGTTCTGTTCACCTCACACCAAGTCCCGAACCTGATAATTAGGGTCAATTGGCTGGACCCAAACAGTGTCTTTGAAAATCCATATTTGGGTTTCCAGCTGTCTGAGCAGTTTTTATCATGAGCATGTGAGATGTCTTGAGCTGAACAAGCAATCTTCTTAAGAAAAGAATCTTCCTCCTTATAACAGAATTTGAGATACGAAAACATCAAGAAAAATGTATGCAGATGTATGTTTTTCACCCGTATCCTGAAGCAGGTCCCAGGCTTTTGCATCAGAATACTTTGCATTTACCTGAATATGGTATGACCTTCACCCTGCAATCTGGAGTCCACTGATTATACATACACAAAGATGAAAGGAACAATTTGCCTCCTACAAGTCCTCTGCTAGCAATAAAGGCTCTAACAAAATTTGACATTCCAATTACACAACTCTCGAGTGAGACCAATGAAAGGTTTTCTGCAACATGTCTTTATCACCCAGTGGCACACAACCATGCATGCCAAAAATATGGTCAAATCCATGTAAAGCTGCCTTTGTTAAGAAGTGTAACTTCAGATTGTGAGGGAGATATAGTGAAATGTGTTCCTAGGAAAGAAAATGAAGGAGGGGAGCCAATACTTTTTATGGCAAGGAAGAACCTAGGAAAAAAAGCAGGAATTAGCAGATAATTAGGTTTTCACTAAGAAACGTAGACTAAGGACAGTAAGCGGTTTACATAAATTTGTTACTGTAAATAAACAGTTGCCCAACCACTAGTCTGAAGCCAGTTTAGAAAGGTGTGAGAAGTCTGAGTTACCTTGCCCTTTGGAGATCACTATACTGCAAATAAGCAAAACTTGTATCTGAAACCTAAAATCTTACAGCAGTGTTTCTCAACCTTGGCAACTTTAAAATGTGTGGACTTCAACTCTCAGAATGGCTGGCTGGGGAATTCTGGGCATTGAAGTCCACACATCTTAAAGTTGCCAAGGTTGAGAAACATTGTCCTAAGGTTTGGAGGTTGAGCGTGGCAATATTTTCCCCACTTGATCTGAGTGGGGCTATTGAAAAATCTCCTTGGGATGAAAAAAAAAACTATTTCATATTCTCTCAGGGTCTTCTTTTTTTCTACCTAACCTGTGGAATGTTCTGTTTCTGTAACACTGATAGATTTTTTTTTTACATTTAGATTACATTTTAATTCATTTTTTGTATATTTCATGGAGTGTTTTTTTCTGATACGCATATTTTAGAGGTAATTTTCTTAATTTAATGCATTTTATGTTTTTTTTTTAAACACACACATTTCTGCATATGTTTTTCAGTTGGAGAACTGGAACAATGACTATATTTCAGTTCACTTATCACTTTGTAAATGTGAAATTTGGCATGTTTGCATTAAAAATTGAACCAAACATATTTCTCTTCTGTTTGCTGCCCACTTTCTGCCCCCATCTCCCAAAACCTAAATCTGTAACTTTAAAAGGCTTCTTCATTTTAACAAGTTCCGGAAAATTACCAAATGTTTTCTTTATGACATAAATCTTTCATAAGTAAAGCAGAAGTGGTTTTTCGTTTTTTAAAATACATGTGCACAAAATTTAGCATATTCTTTCAGTAGGTTTTACTTTCATTCATAGAACAGATTTTTAGTTTTATTCATAAATTACATACATAATTTTAACATTTCTCACACTGCTTACCATCTGCACAGGAATACCTACCGTCTCCCCTTATTTTCAGAATTTTCAGTTTTTTAGTTCACAGTAGCAAAGAGCAAGTAGACAAAAAAAAGCCAAACATTTAAAAGCAAAGCTAAACAAAACTTTACACTATATTATATGACTGGAGTGAAAGATCCACTGTCCTACTATAACAAATAAAGTACTATAAAGTAAAATAAAGGATCAAAAATTACCCTGAGAATTCTCAGCTTCTACGCAATAGAAAATTGGCTGGTGGCAACCATGCTGCTGATTTTATCAAACTGACAATACATTGACTTCATGGTTTTATTATGTACTTTAATTAAAAATCAAAGCAATGTGATTACTTTAATTGTTTTAAATGGATTTGGATAAATATTTAAAAGAATCCAGCACCCAATTTTTCTGTGGGAGATAATTACTTTTCATCTTTGCAGGAAGTGGTTAATTTAGTTTCTCCTAATTCATTTAATTGCAAACAAAAGAAGTTTGATTATACACAAAAATCTACATAGCTCAGATGCCTAGCTCTTTTCCGTAATTTTTATTAAAGATTTTAGTTACAATAGTAAAAGCAAATACAAACTAAACTCAGAAATAGGAGAAATAGGAAGAAAGAATAAAAAGCCTGAAAAAAGAAAAAGAAAAAGAAATATGTAAAGAAGTGACTTCTGATCTTTATCACAAGTGAAACAAATTTGATAACTATTCACCCCCTATAACATTACAAACAAAAATCTCTTCTTCCCATAACCCATCTCTTGTCTATCTGCAAATCTATAAATCATCAACTTTTCAGTCCTAATGTCAGCAAAAAGTCCATAAAGGATTACCAGAGCTTTGTAGAAACATACCTCATTTTAACTTTGATCAAACAAACCAACTTTACATTCCTTCCTTTTACTTCTAACCATCTTAATCTTTGATTCATTCAGTGTTGTTGTAGGATTTGGTCTCTGATTTTTCTTTTTCCCATTGTAAAGGCTTATTCGAGGCTTTAGCTAACCTCTTTTGTAAATCCAGTAAAAAATCATTATCCAGATCATTCTTTTGGTCTATCATCTGTATTTCTACTTTGATTTTCAAAACCTTAACCAACGTCTTTTATATATTCAGTGAAAAGTCCTTATTCTCTTGACTTGTCATTTGTAATTCCACTCTAAGTGCCTTCTCTACCTTGTAATCTACACTTTTTTATTATCCAGTATTTCTGGTTCTGGTATTTCCACATCAGAATTAACATCTTTTGGACATAGTTTATCCATAAAAGCAGATATCATTACTGACATTTCTGATATTGTAGCTACTAATGTCTGGTCCCACTCTTCAAAAATATCCTGAAGTGTTCCAAATATTATAGTGTTTTGTGCCATTTTATAAATCCCCATACTAACCAAGAACCAAAGGCAAGCTTATACTTCTTTTTTTCCTTTTCCTTTTTTCTGCCTGGAATCTTTAGTCCCCTCTAGTGTCCAATTTCTGAAATCATAAATTTCAAGGTTCTATTTTGACTTAATATAGACAAAGCAATTTGGTTCCCATGAGATGCCATTTATTTTACTTAATTATTTCCAAAATCTTATAGTAAAAGTTTCAATGTTCCAAATTTGTCTTATAACTTTCTTAGATCAAAATCTTATTTAGTTTTTTTATCATTTATTTCCAATTCTTTAAATTCTTAAACTTAGTTAATCTTTCTTTTGTTCAAGAAAGAAGGTAGATTCACCAGGTGGCTTTTCAAACTTGTTGCTCCAAAGATTTTTAATAGCCTTAGAATAATAAATAAGCAATTTCTGAAAGTAATTAGAAAGTAAGGTTAGCAAACTCAGTGTCCTTTAAAAAGGGTCTGCTGCAGTGGTAAACATGATGGCTGATCCTTTTGTCTCCCAATGCCTAGATCCACAGCCATCCAGAGCACAAGTGGGCAATCTCCCATCCTCTCCTTGTCCAGAGAAGTTCCAAAGAACTGGACTACCCATCAGTTCTTCGGTCTTTGCCGTGATCATCATCTCTCCATGGAGACATGTTTAGTTTGCCATGCCTCCCCAAGACATCCTTAGCTCTTTATAGATAGCACCTTTTCACTTCTAGGAATACTTGTTTCTCTTTTTCTTGGACCTAAACAAATGCCCAGGTGAAACCTGAAAATAGGTACAGTAGCAACAGTGATGGTAGGCAAGTCATGACAGAGAAAAGGAGAAAGGGTGCCCTGGATTCTCAGCAATATGTGGTCCAGAAAGATGGAAACAAAGAGATTCTTCATTAAATGGGCATAAAAAGTAAAGGTTGCTTTAGCCTAACAAATAATTTCAGTATTACCACCTGTGGACCATGGGTACTGTTTTTAACACTTGGATGATAGACATTTGCTTATTATGGAAAGCTGTATTCTTCTCCTTTCTGTTATGAGTTGGCCAATTTAAGAAAGATATGTGGTATACCTTCCTGGAATTCTGCCACATCATATTTATAGACCTTCTCTCTGTTCTCTACCTTTTGAAAGCGAGCCTGAGCAGATTTCTAGCCTAGTCCTTCCCAACACTTTCTAACCTTCTAAGTTTGGAAGGGCTGTTTTGTTTTGCTTTGAATGAATGTGTCCTTTTAAGCCTGTGACTACTGCATTCACCAGTCTCATGTGGCAATCATAAATGTGGAGATCAACTTACAACCTTCCCAAGTTTGCTGAGTATGGCCATGATTTAAAAAGTATTAAAATAGATGTTGAAACAAATGAAGTGACTACATCTCATGAGTGGGGAAGACCAAAGAATTCTCTGTGCAACTGAATCCCTCCTACAATCCATTTTAAGAAGAGCCCCCCACAAATTGAAAAAAAAAAGTAATTCTGCAGGTCACTTTTACTATTTTGCAATAGATACTGAATAGGTGTTCAAAAGGTATAAAATCTCTTTTAAATATCTACTGTTAAATTGTTCATTATGTCCTATAGTTTATAAAAAATATATCACAAAGCAGCTCCTTGGTACTGTTCCTTTCTTGGTTCTTCATCAACTGGATCTGCAATTCATTAAAATTTTGCTCACCTTAAAAATAACTTTGCCCATTTTAACCACATTCCTTGGAATAGCAAGAACAACCAGACAGATGAATGTGGAGACATTTTAAACAAAGCCTAGCTAGCTATTTATAAATTGCTCAACTACAGCCAACTAACAGTACTGAACATCATGGCCAAAACAGGAAATGCTTGCAAAATATGAATTTTTACAAAAGAAACAAAAGTAAACAAAAATGGGGGAGTGGATGAAAAATCTATGGCTAGATTTTGAATCCTTTTGGTCAAAAACATTTGCCAGCCACGTTATTTTTGTTATCTACTATCTGTTATCTATTAATTTCCATTAAGGGTTAGCTGCTAGGCAACTAGGTCAAATCTGGCCAGTTGAAAACCATCTCCAACATAAGACTGAAGATAGTATTTTAGATCATGAGTTGCTTCCTCCTGGGTTTTAATAATCTTGACAAGATGAAAGAAACAATTTTGGTTAAAAAAAAAAATCTATTTTCATTCAGTTATTCCCCCCTTGAAATTGTGTTGTGGTGCCTCACTTATCCTCTTTCATCCATTTTATGTTTCACCCAACTTTTAAAAGACAAAAACACTAAATAGTTTATAAACCCTGTCTTGGAATGTGATTCACTGTGTTTATAGAGATACATGGAAGAAATGGAAAGATGTGGAACTGTATTTGTTTCATTATCTAAATATGCTAATCTATGTAATTCTTGCGTATTGTCTTCAGCTGGATCCAAACCACCGTCCTCTAGCTTCCTAACAGCAAATGCTGTAGTCTTCTGCAGAAGGTATGAAAATGCCAGCCATTTCTTCCTCTACAGCACCTGCAATCATGATAACATTAGCTGGGCTTGTTATGTGTTTTTGTATCTTTATTTCAGACTACCAGTCATTCTGAAAAATGTTCCCAGCCAATAAAATTAAGCCATTTATTTTTATCGGGAAACTGTCAGTGTGTTATCCGCTTCTTGCCACCAAAGTGAGTGCATTCAGCAAGTACGATGGTGGCATCATTGCTAGTAAAGTGGATGGCTTTTAACAAACCCATCTATTGTAACACTTTAAGGGACTGCTTCACCATAGTGAAAATAATGAGCTAGCAATTCAACAGAAATGAGCAACGGAGGTTTAGCATCAAAAAGAGAAAGCATCTGCATGAGAATGGATAAATCTAAAGTATTTGGAAAATTTATTCATTTATTTCATGAGATTTAGATGCTGCCTGGCTCCAAGGTGACTCTGGGTGGCTCACAATCTAACACAAATGAAAGTATACAAAATGTATACAGCAACATCTATCTGGACAATCCAAAGACCCATCTGACAAGGGGACCACATCCACCATACTCCAAGGCCTGAGAGAATAAGGCAGGTTTTCAAGGTCTTCTTGGACACCATCAAGGTGGGAGCCACATGAATCTTGGGAGAATCTCATTCCAGAGAGCAGGCACCATGAGAAAGAAGAGATGCTTCCTTGGTCCTGAAAGATGGCACTGTTTAATCAAAGGAACCCACAGCATGCCAGCTCTTATCAGACAGCCAGAAATCATAGGAGATGGAGGTCCCTCAAAAAACCTGGCCCTATTCTATGTAGGACTTTATAAGTGATAACCAGCACCTTGAACTGCACCTGGAAGCACACTGGCAGCCAGTGCAGCTTGCAAAGCAATGGTGTCACACAGGCATGCTGAGGCATGTCCATCACTGCCATGCCACTGCATTCTGGTTGGTCTTCAAAGGCAGCCCCACAAACAGCACATTGCAGTAGTTAAGCTGCAAGGTGACTAGAGCATGAGTGGCTGTCTGAAGGACATCTCAGTCCAGGAAAGGGCGTAATTGGTATACAAGATTAAGCTGTGCAGAGGCTCTCTTGGCCATAGCTGCCATCTGTCTTCAAGCAGGAGCTGTGAGTCCAAGAGGACCCCCAGATTGTGAACCAGTCTGGAATGGGAAGTGCTACCCCATCCAAGACTAAAGGTGGAACATCCCCAGATCTGGGGGGGAGGGGGCACTAAAATCTACAACAATTCAGTCTTGGTAGGATTAAGCCAGAATCAATTTCTCCCCATTCAGACCTGCACAGCTCCCAGGCACTGCGGCAGGACATCAACATATAACTTGGCCAGCAAGATGTATAATTTGATATCATCAGTATATGATACTGAACCCCAAACTGAAGAATGATCTCACTCAGCAGCTTCAAATAGATGTTAAACAGGAAAGGAGAAAGCATCAAATCCTATGGCACCACATACCGGAGGGGCCAAAGGAGCTCCTCATCACCTACTGGAACACACCATGAAGGAAAGAGAAGAACCACCATAAAATAGTGTCCCCAATTCCCAAATCTCACAGCAGGTCCAGTAGGATACAATAATCGACAGTACTGAAAGCTGCAGTGCACGGAGTCTATGAATGAGGTGCAATTATAAAACAGAATAGGACAAAAAGTAACAATGTTGACTTCCTGCAAAGAAGTATGGCAAAGGGATAGTATGTTCACTCACTGCAATCTCTTTGTCTGAACTAGAAAGAAAAAGGACCACCAATGCAGACATGTTCTTCCTAGGTCCAGGTTGTTTTACTTCACTGTCTTCCAAGACCATGGCATCACAATTATCTTTTTGCATACTGCAAAGGCGTGAGATCTCAGTCTCAAAGGACAGGGCTAAATAGTTTACAGCAGCCTTCTCTAACTGGGATGTATTCCAGCAATGGCTACACTGGCTGGAGAATTCTGGGAGTCAAAGTCCATATGTCTGGAGAGACCCAGGTTGAAGACGGTTAAAGAAAAAAGTGAAAGAACTGGTAACACTGCTGTAGCATGGAAAGCCTAACATGTAGGGCCCTTCAGTTCAGAAAAACAAAGCTGCCATTCAGAAAACATGGATTCCACTGAAAAGACAGTTCAATTTATTCATTTTTAAAAGTGACAGATTATAAAAATGAACTGTTTCATTTCTGAATACAAAATACTTGGTAGGAAATTCCTAAATTGCAAAGACTTAGTTACTTGGCCTGATCTAGCAGCCTCCTATATTCTTAGTTCATAACTACTTCGTAAAATTAACATTGAATTGGGTAAAGGTTGAGTTTCCTTTGACTCAAACTAGTGATTTCATGGATAGTTCAGAAACGGTTTATCACTGCCTTCTTCTTGGATTATTTTTTTTTTTAACTTACCCATCTAATTTATACCCCTAGTATTTCCTGGTAATCTTCTATACAGCTACTAACCAGGTCTGACTCTACTTAGGTTTTTTTTTTTTTAAATCAACCAACTTCAGCTACGCAATGTCTTCTATTGAAGGCTAATGTTGGATCTTGATGCTGAAATCAGGGGCTGGAAGGGAATGTGGCCTGAAATGCTGCCCACATAGAAAGCAGGCCATGAAGAAGTGATAGAGAGGCAAAAATGGTTCTGAACATTATCTTCATGGGAATATTTAAAGATTTAAAATACAGGGAATTTATCCAACACAAAACATTACTTTATAAAAACACAGAGTACCGTTTATTAAAAATGTTAAAAACAAAATCAGAGAGAGTAGTAATAGTGGATGAACCTTTCATTTTAAATACAAATCTAAAGACTGGAGAACAGGTAATACCAAGCATCCTGGTTAGATGCTTGGTCAAATTATACCAGTGCTGTGGGGTCAGGTGTTGATCAAGGAGAACTGTCACTTTAACCTGAAGCCCCTTATTCCAATACTAGCAGAACCAGCTTTCTTCCCCAAATGTTTAAAGTTCATCTACTCCTCAAGGGTGCCCTGTAAGCTATGATACAAACCTTACTAACCAGCCTCCATAGAAGATTCCACCAGGCCTTAAGAAACCACCAACTCAGAGCTTGTCTTCCAAGCTTCACAGCTCATCTCCCTTGAGAGGACCCTACCAGGTCTCCTTCCCCCTGTGGAACTTGTTCTATTGTTTGTCCTGGATTAGGTTACCTGCTTACCTGTCAATGTGGGTTTTTCAAAAAGTTGTTTTGGTTTTGGCAATTGACTTCTTAATGCCTGAGGTCTGCACCATTGCCCCTGCTGGACAACTGCATATGCACACAGAGATCAGGACACTCTTTTTGCCAACATTAGATGGCATTCTACCAAGTTCCCATTTCAAAGTGCTGTGGTTTATTCAAAACTTCTTAAAAGCATTTATCAAAATTAAGGTTCTGGCATTTTTTAAAATTTGTTGGGAGCCCATTTTTAACATTTTAGAGCTGCAGGGCTATAGGGACAAATTCAGGCTGGTTTTAGGGGAGGCTGAATTCAAGCAAACAAAAATATGCCATCAAAAATAAGTTGGGCATGATACCATGGGGGGCTATAATTTGGAGGTGGGGGCCAAACATGGCTGTAACTTACCCATCCTTGGCTGAATCCTTAAGCAGGAAAGCAACAACTAGTCAAAGGATGAAAGACCATTCTGCTGCTATTTGCCTTTCCAAATGCAAACAGCCTTGACTTCTACAAAAACAATCTCAACTGTGGTATAAATGTGTGTTTTGTGGGATGCCTTTATCAACAAAGGATTTTGAAATGGAAAATTTAGTCCCTCGGTTATGCAGATTATTCCTGATGACAGGAACAAGGGCAACACTGAAGCAGCCATTATCATATAGTCCCAAGAACTTTAGCACAGCTATGAGGAATTGAAAATTATCTCAACTATAATTTGAAACACTTTCTGCCCTTGATAGCACCCATACTAGCTAGGAGTGATGGGAATTATGGTCCAACATAATTGGAGATCTGCTAGCTAGTAATACTTGTAATACTTTTTCATAGCCTTTAAAAGGCAAGAAAACATCTGACTTTCAGCCTGGCAAAATTGCAAAGCAAGTGTAATCCTCATCTAATCAATTTGGAAATGCATGTAAAGCACACACAAACATGAGTGAACAAGAGTTAGGCTTTTTTCTTTTTCTTTTTCTTTTTTTTTTGGCCTTCTATATTGTAACTAGTTTAACACAACAAAAAGGAAAAAAGAGTGTACAACTTTTGAAAAGAGGTCTTAATCTTTGTTGAGAAAGCTCTAGGGAGCGTTTTTCAAGGTTCCATCCATTTCAGTAAGACTCAATCAAGCCTATTACAATTTTTTTGTAATAAATATAACTGCCTGCATAAAGCAGAGAAAACAAAACAGCATTTCATTCCATCAGAATATGCTTGGCTTGTTTTGTTCCTTAAACCAACATTCCATTTATTCATGGACTTCACACTTTGTCTTAAGAAGAAGTAGCCAACTGCAAATCAGCTCTCTAATTACAGTATGACCGGTTGCAAAATTACTGTTTATTTAACCCCACTGTTGTTCTCTTATTATAAGAAGAAAAAAAATCACTTCTTTCCCTGCAATGTTTGCCAGCTCTAATTGGCTAATCACCCAAGCTTGTCAGTGGTGTATAATCTTGCACTGAAATAGGAGCTGGGTCCAGATTTGTACACTTTTAAACCTCAGCTAGAAGAGTATAATTCCATGTGATAAATATAACCCAAAGCACTCAGCTACCAAATACAAACAAAAAGTACTTTTGTTTGTAACTCTGGATTTTCTAACCTTGCTCTTGTTGGACCACGAAGCTACAACACTGGCATGAAGTAATATATTTTACAGTACATACCGGTAAAACTATAAAGCAGATACAAGACAAATTGGAAAAAAAATGTGCAGATAAGACACTGAAACACATTAAGGGAAGTGAGCACCAGCCATAAAGGTGTGCCACATTTCATTTGGATGCTGGTCAACTGCTTCTCAGGTTTCCCAATTTGAGCAATTCTAATGTGATCCTCACATTTACAACACTTTAATCCACTGATAAATTATCACTTGCTTATTGCTGATTAGTGTAGCTCTAGACAAATCTCCCCCCCCCCTTTTTTTTTTTGGCCAGGTCTACAAAAATTGCAGTGACTAGTCCAGGCAGTTGCCAGAAGTCAACACTGACTGGAAAGTACAACAAAACAAAACAAAACGAGTGTCCTGGACATCAAGGCTACAAATCAGAATTAGTTCTTCTAACATACATACCACACAAACTTCTCCAATAGAATTAGAACTTAGATTCCCCTTGAAAACAAACATCCTTTCCCTGGGAACACATCCAGGAGGAAGCACATAAGCTTGGGTGGAGGAAAAAAAGGGAAGAACATATCAGGAACATCACCACAACAGATGATGGAACTTGAGATAAAAGAACAGAGGACTAGTTACTGGAAGTCTAGTAGTTTATTGATCACTGGGTTTTTGTTTTGTTTTTCATTTTTTATTTGAAAAGGTATTTTTCACAGAAAATTTCAAACTCTAATGTGCTCTTTAAATAAGGTTAGGAAATCCATGTACAGCATCAGTAGATCTGACTATTAAAATGTTTTTTTAATCTCCAGCTCTAAGCAAGGATGGGTTTAATGAAGTTTTAGGTCTGTATCTAATACCATCCCTACCCTAATCATCATTCTACACTCCCCCAATTACAATTTTACAATTGGTCCTGAGTTACAAAAACTGTGGTAGCAAGCTTCAGCTGACTCAAGGAAGTTTCCTATGGTTCTATTAATGTGGTCAAAGCAGCCATCTGTTTATCCTCCAATTTCTTTGTATCATCAATCCAGTTCAAAGACAAGCTCATACGTGATAACACATGCACGTCAGACACATTCAGTACTGCTGGTGTCCATATAATGAACACAAGTTGGAGCGTGCTTTCTTCCCAGTCGTTTTGAGTCACCTGTTGGTGGACACTTACTCAGACCCATGCAGAGCTCTCTGCTCAGTTGCTATATAAGAATCTGACTTTCTGGTAAAAGCTGCATCTTTGGCAGATTTCAAATTTCAAGGATTAGCAGAAAGAAATAGAAAATTAAAGACCTTACTCCCTGAGATACAAACTACCAATTAAATGAACAAAGACTTTCAGAATCCTCAATCTAATCCAGTTCTTGACCATCTGGCAACATCAATTGGCTAGCCCATTTTGAGACTAATCTTATATGCCCACCCACTCATGGCTACAATGTCTAACATAATTTGAGTTCTCTTTCATACCGCTCTCCCATCCCCCCATCCCCTTACCTTCAAAATGTTACTATTTGTGGTTTTGGGAAAGAGGGGTTGGGTTCTAACAATGGTAGTTCCCTACTAGGAATTTTGGATTATTTTTCTTATGCTATTATTTTTTTTAATGAGGAAAGTATATTACATTTATGAAGAAGGAATATTATTTTTAGCTCATAGTATACCATTATTTACCATTAGCAGACAGAATTATCCTGGTGATGTAAAATATAAAACAAATTAAGCTCCCCGTATTGAAATACTCAGTATCCACCCAGTAATGCAGGCAGTCCAATCTTGGTATTAAAGGATTTTCTTTTTTTAAAAAAATACTAATTATTCTAGTAAAGTTTGGTGTAGTGTTTAAGTGACCAGGCTAGAAACCCAGAGACCATGAATTCTAGTTCTCCCTTAGGCATGAAGCCAGTTGGGTGACCTTGGGCCAGACACTCTCTCTCAGCCCTAGGAAGGAGGCAATGGCAAACCATGTTTGAAAAACCTTGTCCAGAAAACTGCAGGGACTAGTCCAGGCAGTTGCTAGGAGTTAAGACTGACTTGAAGGTACGTACACACACACACAAAGTAAAACATCTAAAAGTTAAAAGCATTAAAATACAAGTTTTTTTAAAAATATATGTAACACAATGTTGTCAGAAATTCAGCCACCTAGTAGTAGCATCCAACACAAAATTCAAAATACTCTTAAGACTCTTAGAACAGCCTGAGACTATAAATATCCTAGAACCTATTTGACATGCTATTTCAAAATATACATGGAAAAGATATTTCTTGTTCATTGGCTCTTAACTGAATGTTCCATATCCTCAGACTACTTGATCATCAGCTTATCACTGGATTTTATTTTTTTTTTGGTGAGGGGGAAGGAATGGAAAAAGCCACTAAATTAAAGAAGGCCAAATACAGCTTTGTTTAATAACGTCATCCTGGATGAGCTTTAAAAAAATCTTTATAACTTCCACATAAAAGGAGACACACCCAAACCTTTTCCTGGTACTTTCCAAATATAATATATTATACATACATACATACATACATACATACATACATACATACATACATAAAATTCTCTGGAAATAAAACTGATGCAAGATACTATTTAACTGTTTCAATGCAGCACTATTATCTTTATGAAAGAAAAAATAACAAACCATACATGGATGAGACAAGAGAACCTGGAATTGATGGAATGCTACTATAACAGTAGACCTAATGAGAGGAAATATGTGAAATATATGAAGGACAAAAGACCTACTAACATCCATACTAACTGAGAAACAACTAGTTACCAACGCTTCAACATAGTGAAGAGGAAGCTACTCTCACAACTTGAGATAGACCAACTCCATATTATATCCCAGACTCAAGCAGACCTGGAAGAACAACTGGATGTGCAGCCAACACCTGAAGCTGGAACATCACTAACAACTCCTCCATTACAGAGCACAGCAGCTGATATGTGGCATAAGATCATGGATAAATTAGCTACGGTCAACCCTCGAGACCGATTACCAAGGCTCAGTGGAGAAGTACCATCACATAGTATGCCAAAAGATGCCAATAGAGCCCTTACAACAATCCCTATTACCACCATAGGTCAAACCAATGAATTGGTATAAACTACAGCCACTGTAATCCTGGAGATGTTTGGCTACATATTCAAGAACAGCAGTACATACCCCCACTGGAAAATGAGGCTGGAGGTTAAGATCAAGGTAACATGGAGAGAAGTTAGTCAGCTGGTGGAACTACAGAAGGATTAAGAATGAGACTCAGCCAATGAAAAAATACAAGGGCCTGATTCCATCTGAAGCCCTAGAGACTGCTAAACAAAGGCTCACAGCACTGACTACCAGGCTAAGGAGATACACTAGAGAAGCAGAGACCAAGAAGATAAATGCCCTGTTCTCCAAAGAACCATCCAAGGTATAGTCCCAGCTGCAGTGCAACAACATTAGTAACAGCAGAGCCACCAGCAGCAGAAACTGAACGGTACTGGAAGAACATATGGGAGAAAGAGAAGACACATAACACCAGTGCAAAGTTGCTATAAGACCTGAGAGCAGACCACAGCAATCTCCCAGAACAGGAACCAGTCACCATCACAGTAGCAGACATCCAACAGCAGGTCAAGAACATGAAGAGCTAGACATCACCTGGCTGGACATGATTCACACCTACTGGCTAAAGAAACTAACAGCAGTGCATGAATGCCTAGCAGCACAGATGAACCAGCTGCTAGCAGCAGGCTCCAACCCAGACTGGCTAACAAAGGAAGGACAGTGCTGATCATGAAAGATCCCACAAGGGAACAGCACTATCCAACTACAAGCCAATAACCTGCCTCCCCACAACATGGAAAGTCCTATCAGGCATCATAACCACCAAGCTACAGGACAATATGGTCCAGTACATGAGTACAGCTCAGAAGGGCATTGGAAACAATACCAGAGGCTCAAAACCAGTTGCTCATAGATAGAGCAGTTGCCTGAGACTCAAGGTCTAGACAGACCAATCAGAGCACAGCCTGGGTTGACTACAGGAAAGCCTACGACTCAGTGCCACACACAAGGATCTGTGAATTCCTGGCATTATACAAAGTCAACAGGACACTAAGCACCTTCCTCAAGAACTCAATGGGACTGTGGAGGACAACACTGGAAGTGAACTCAAGACAGCTTGCACAAGTGGCCATCAAGTGTGGCATATACCAAGGTGATGCACTGTCCCCACTGCTGTTCTGCACAGGCTTGAAACCCCTCAGCTAGATATTCACAAGGATTGGATATGGATACAAGTTCAAGAGTGGAACTACCATCAGCTACCTCCTCTACATGGATGACATCAAGCTGTATGCTAAGAGTGAATGAGACATCAACCCACTGATCCACCTGACACAGATCTACAGTGAGGACATTGGGATGTAATTCGGACTGGAGAAGTGTGGCTGGATGGTAGTAAAGAGAGGGAAGGTAGTTAAGACTGATGGGGTGGAACTACCAGTGGGCCACATAGCAGACATAGAGACCAGCTAGAAATACCTTGGTATCCCACAGTCACATGGGATTCATGATGAAGATGAAAGGAAGACAGCAACATCCAAGTACCACAAAAGGATAAGACAGGTTCTGAAGAGCCAGCTCGATGAGAAGAACAAAATCCACACCATCAATGTATGCCCTGCCAGTCATCAGATACCCTGCCAGTATAGCGAGCTGGCCAAAGGAGGACATAAAGGCTGCTGATGTGAAGACTCAGAAGCTCCTCACAATGTATGAAAGTTTATACCCCAAGTCCAACATCCAGAGACTGCACACCAGCCAGAAAGAGGGCAGGTAGGGTCTGGTGAGTATCAAAGCTACTGTCCTGGATGAAATCCAGAGTATCCAGGAGTACATCAGCAAGATGGCACCCAAAGATAAGCTGCTGAGAGAATGCCTGAGGCAGCAGCAGACATGGGAGGAAGTTCAAGCAGAGGAAGTGCCATGGCAAGATACGCCCCTGCATGGGATGTACCATCGGCAGATAGCTGAGGTGGCTGACACTGGGAAATCCTACCAGTGGCTGGAAAAGGCTGGACTAAAAGACAGCACTGAGGCACTGGTCATAGCAGCATAAGAACAGGCATTAAGCACCAAATCCATAGAAACACGGGTCTACCACACTAGACAGGACCCAAGGTGCAGATTGTGCAAAGAGGCCTCAGAGACAGTCCAACACATAGCGTCAGGGTGTAAGATGCAGGCAGGAACAGCATATACTGAATGGCACAACCAAGTAGCTGTCATTGTGTACAGGAACATCTGCACAGTATATGGGCTAGACCCCCCCCCCAAGTCCAGATGGGAGATTCCATAGAAGGTTGTGGAGAATAACAGGGCTAAGATCCTGTGGGACTTCCAGATCCAGATGGGCAGGCATGTACTAGCCAATCAGCCAGACATTGTGATAGTAGACAAGGACCAGAAGACAGCAGTGGTGATAGATGTAGCAGTGCCAAGTGACAGCAAAATGAGGAAGAACGAGTAAGAAAAGCTGGAGAAGTACCAGGGCCTGAAGGAGGAAGTAGAGAAGATGTGGAAAGTAAAGGCCAAAGTGGTCCCAGT
Organism: Python bivittatus; assembly: GCF_059951505.1. Lineage (NCBI taxonomy): Eukaryota > Metazoa > Chordata > Lepidosauria > Squamata > Pythonidae > Python > Python bivittatus. The sequence continues at coordinate 21,408,756 of NW_028277035.1, forward strand.
GATGGTAGGAGCACTCGGGGCTGTGACTCCTAACCTGAGAGAATGGCTCCAACAGATCCCAGAGCTCTCTGTCCAGAAGAGTGCAGTGCTAGGAACAGCCAAGATACTGCCTAGAACCCTCAAACTCCCAGGCCTCTGGTAGAGGACCCGAGATTGAGGAAGACACATACCAGCCATAGGGGTGAGAGGGGATTTTCTTATTACCAGAGAATAAAAATCTTATTTTCTGGTAATAAAACTGATGCAAGATACATTTAATTTTTTTCAATGTAGCACTATTAACTTTACGACAGAAAAAATAAACTTGTTTAATAGGCCAGTATGTTTAATAGGCCAATTCAAGTAGGCCCACACAGGAAAAGATGGGAAAGCAAGAAAGAAAGTGATATTAATTCTGTATATCTAACTAAATTTTGAAAGTAGTTAAAATTGAGTATCATGTATGTGGTCTTCCACTTCAATGGAATCACTCTTTCTCTGTCCTTCTGATAGAAGATGCTTCACGAGCAGAAGGTTTAACTGGAAACAATGCAAAATGTTGAGCTAGCTAGGACTTCAATCTTAATAGTTTTCCTATTTAGTGAACTAGCATACTCCAGAGCACGGGTTCACTTTTTCCAGACATCATATAAATAGACAAAGAACAAAAGAGAAACTCAACTACAGAGGAAAAAAAATGAGATTGTATTTGCTCCACTGTTACAAATGAACTCTCTAAAGACATATGAAATAACACCAAGACTTCAATTATGTCTACAGGCTGCAAAACAACTAAGGTTGAAACTTTAACATTTTTTTTTAATGTCTACAAAACACTGAAGATACTCTAAAAACAAAGCAGTAGATAAATGTGATAAGCTAAGGAGTCAGTCATTGCCGAAACTGCACTACATACAATCTATTGAAATCAGTGGGATTATCTCCAGGGCAAATATATGTTTGGGAATTGTACTACTTTAGCTCTGAATATTTTTACTATCTAAAACAGTGAGCAAATAAAAACAAAATATAGAGTAAATGTTGTATAATACAAACCCCTAATTTTATTCTCACTTGTTACTGTTTCTCTCTTTTTCTTTATCATTTTAAGCAAAATTGCTTTCACGTTTTAAGAAAGCAAAGCAGTTACTTCAATACATAGCACATATATTGACATGTAGCACAAGCAGTTCAAACATGACAGAGGCAAGGATAATGGCAAGGAGGTACTTGGGAAAGGTCAGAAAGTGGATTTCTGTAAAGTGGGTTCAGAATGAGGTGGAAGGATGAAAAGTCCAACCTTCCTTTATAGGACAGCCTTACATACAATGTTATTACATTTATCTGATCAACAGAAAAAATTAACTGCTAAATTGCACTATGATAGAATTGAAGCAATTGCATTACAGGCTGTCAGTCCAGAATCATGATTAGCCTCATGCATTTGGTCCACCATAAATCACAGATCAACCCAACAAACAGACCAATAAAAATAAGTGGGTCCTCTTGTAAGAGCCCCATTACAAAAAAACAAACTAGGTTCACTGATTTAATTTCACATTATGGGCAGCATGATAGAAAACCCAAACGTAAAGCATCGGTCTTCTTGTCTCTTTAGCTATTGTCACGTAGCATTTCAGAGGCACCAGTTCCCAAATGGCAGAAACAGGAGAGATCAGTTCAGACCTCTTCATCTGAATCAATGTAGTCAAAGTGAAATGCCCACTGAAGTTCAGTTCCTTGAAAAAAAAATGTTCCCACCCAGTGAAAATGAGGTAGCTCACAGAGGAAAAAAATCATGTAATGAACCCCAACTGAGCCCAAATTATGTAAGTTATTTCAGAGGCATGGCATGGCAGGTTTCCTAAAGCTATGAATAGCTGCCTTTGAATTTAATAGGATACAAGTCCCTTGCAGTGAATATCATATTAAATACTGTATCAGGTCTCAGCTCTTCAGATAAGGAAACACTTTTAAAATTTTGTATTTCTCCTTCGGATTTCAAATATATTATACATTTCAAAAGTACAAACATTTTAAAATATTTCCTCATCTGTAGTTTATTTTTATTACTCTGTTGTTTATTTTCAAAATTTTGTTGATCACTACCTGTTCATATAAAAACTTAAAAAATAAAAAAAAATATGAAACAGTATTTTCCTGATTCAGTAAACATCTTGAAACATTTTAAGGAATGTGGTTTTCTAATGTCCCAGGAACAAACTTATAAAGAACACTTAGCAAGTAATCTTTTCCATATATAGATAGGTAATTGGGTCAGGTTTTATTCATTAAATGTTTAGTTCTTTCACTCTTTTTTAAAAGTACCAAATGAGCATAATTTAACTACCAAAATTCTAGTATAAAAATAATATATCACTCATGAAAAGGTACATTAAAGAATATTTAAATCCTTTCCCTCTCACACATGCACAGCTCAGTCCCAATTCTACCAGGAAAGCATTATAAGAAAACAAGTCAAATATCTTCAATTTAATCCTCAAAAAGAGAGAGAGAGAGAGAAAGAGAGAGAGTGTTTTTTATGTAAACTGATTCAGTGCTTGTTCTGTGAGATTCTCCAAAATGGAAAGCGGGCTTGAATATATGATAAAATTTAAAATTCCACTGACAAGAAAGTCGCAGGATTAATCTGTCTGCAAAACGTCTTGGGGCAAACAGTGACTCTATGTTATAATTGCTTAAAATGGAGTTGCTTCAGCTCCAACTTAAGAGCAAAGAGTTCGGCAATCTTGCAAAAAAAGTTGAGTCATGTGTTCATACAAATATTATGTTCATATGTATACTGAAGTCCGTTCTTTATAGAATGGACTGAGACTTTCAATTACAGCATTTAACCTAATTTACGAGAGAGAGAGAGAGAGAGAGAGAGAGAGAGAAAGAGAGAGACCTAAACACTGCTTATAATCCTTGATTTTTCTAAGTAGAGGGCTTAACTCCCCCACATAACCTATTTAGGTAGTTTCTAGGATCTTCTTTAACCTTTAATCTTCTTTAATGCATTGCCTCTTTCTCCTATTCATTGATGATGTCATATATCTTTACAGAGTCCAGGGAGAAAGACTTGTTTATAGCAAATCAGTGCCGCAGAGCAACATGAATCAAACTTGAAAAGATGATACAGCATATATGTCACACGCTTGTTTCTTATAGATTAATCTCTGGGCACATAGTGAGTTATGTGATGAATTTATCTAAATAGCATTCCACATGTCCAACATAAAGATTAGTAGTAGTAAACAAACTGTTTTTCAGGGAAGTTTGCCTGCTATTACTATATGTCTCACTGATACCCTCTAGGAATCAAAAGTTGTTCTAGTGATTGTCTGAGAGCTAACATGTAATGTCTTTTCTGTTATGCCATTTAATAGATCATATGCATATTGCTTTAACAACTTATTTTTGAAGTTTACTACAACTCAGAAACCATCAAGAAGCCACTAAATATAACATACAGTATCTGAATTTGGGGGAAAATCTATGAATTGGGTTTTAAAGTCCCCATTCAATGTTTTAAAAGCAACTGTAATAAGCCTATTATGTTTCCAATATTTGCAAATATTCATTCCAACAGTATTAGAATTCTTAGCTTAATGAATTTAGAGTTGTCTGGAAAACATATTTTATTAGTTCCTTTAGATAATACAAACTGTTTTTAATTTATTAACTTAATTATCCAAGTTTATTGTGACTTTCCCATCTTATTTGTTACTCTTCTCTTACATAAACTGCACTTTAGTCAGCCAAAGCTCTTGTAAAAGTTATTCAGTTTTAATTAATTCATAAACTTTTTTTATTTATCCAAAACTGGAAAAAAGTTTATAAAATTTATTTGCAGAAATTGTTATTCAGTCATGCCACATATGAAATGTTAGCAACCCAAAAACTGTATTATGTGTGCAACGCATATCTTTATCAAGCAAGTAAAAAAACAATCTTGGACTTCAACTTGCTTAGTTACCCTAAAATTACCATGCTGCACGCTGCACAAATTTGTGATTATTCTGGAGTACTATGAATTTGCTGTCACCGTAAAAAATGTTGAGAAATGTGTACAAAAGATAAATTAGGGCCACTTAAAATAATACTGTTAGATGTTCGAAATACTCTTTCCTAGTAATATCCTGAATGATTAAAATCTCCATTCCCATCTAACTTCATAAAAGGGCTGAAACATACATAAGCAGGCTTCATTATTAAAGCTTTTTTACTACCAGTGATACACCCCTATTCCACTAGTAAATACTATTATGTAATCACCATATGTTCATGTTTGTATGAAGAATTATAAATAGAACTGTGAAAGTACACTCCATGAGACATTATACAGTTTTTAAAAATCTGAAGCAAGATTGCCTTACATCTGCATTTCTGAAAAGTAAACTAAGCATGTTGAACAATCTAAAGCTTAATGTATTGCATAGCTAAAAGGTAGCACTGTTACAGGGTCAGGGAAACAAAATTATCCTCTTGCCTGTCTGAAAATTCCCTGATTCCCATTTTGTATCCCAGATGTGACAGTTTTAAGACCCCTTTAACGATCCATCTATTCAGGAGTACAGAAGCTCCTTTTCTCACACATCCTCACATACCCTTTTTTATCTCTTATTTAGAATTATTTTTAAACTATTCCATTAGATGATGGCCATCCAAAATATATCATATTTTTCAGATCTGGAGGGTTACAACGAGTGAGCTAAGAAATTTGATATTGGCAGATTCTTCAAAAAAGTTAATTGAGATAAATTAAATGAAGATGTTTATTCATTTGATATCATCTCTTTGGGTTGGGGAAGTAAAATATTAAGAAATTATTTGGATTGCAAATGTCCTTGCCTTCAGTGAAGGTTCAATAAATTCTATTTTTTTCCTTAATCAGTAACTGTATATACATTTTAGCATTTTCAATCAGAAAATTGAATTGTATGTTATAACCATAACTTACAACAGAATCAAAAATGAAACAAAAAACAAAATATTCATAATTTTTAAATGTAGCTTATTGACTAGAACGTTGGAATGATAAAAAATTATCCCAGACTAAGAGTGCTAAATCTACCACTACTAATAATGTTATCCAATTATGGAAACTTATAGAAAATCCATCTTCTGCATATCAAAGACAAGGTCAGTTCTGTTCAAGAGCTAATGCTAAGAAAAAAATGAATGGTAGAAAAGATAGGACAATGAAATCAATAATGGAGCGTGTCAATACCAAATCATCATCCTATGGGCACTGTGGAGTATGGAGTCACATACTGTATTTTCTTAAAACAGCCTTCTAAAACTACTGACAGCATCTCCTATAATATTCCAGTAGAAGAGATATCTAAACCTCAGAGTTGAAATGTGGAGTTCTTAGCACTCTCTAAGCTTGATTGTTTTCTAGCAGACACTTCATTACCCAATCCACTGAAGATGTTACCTAGCTGGGTAAAGAAATGTTATTATATTTAATCGGGTTATAGAAGTTCTAAAAATGGATTTAAATTTAAGCTTCTAATACCATTCACATTCAGGTACATGTTTGATCATTACATCCAAAGAGACAATCCTGTTATTTGTAGTAGAATATAAATCAGATTGGATGGATAGATTGTAGATTGAGTCTCAAAGAAAAGGAAGAAGAGTTTAAAAAAGAAAAGAAAAGAAAATTTTGGAAAAAAACATAATGCTGAAATTTGATGAATATTTCACTGGCTTATTTTTTATTGTATTTATCTTATATTTATTTATATATCAAATTTGTCACTGCCCATCTTGTTTAAAAAATGACTCATTCATTAGCATTTTAGTCTTCTTAGTTTTTAATTTCTGCAAAACACTATCCCAAAAAGGACAGATCTATGGCCCATTCCACACTGTTTAAATATTAAACAATATTTCTGTCTTTACCATATGATCAACTAATTTATGAACTCTCTTTTCAAACTGTTGCTAATAATCTCTGGCTCACATATGATTTAATAAACTCAGTCTACACCAGGCTACTATCTTCAGTTCCATAGTTATTTTAAGCATTTACATATTGGCAATGCCTTGTGTGTTCCCTGCTATACCAGCCTAACAGTGAACTAAATGAATTCAAACAAAGAAATATTCAAGGAAAGTGACTTAGCACATTCAGCGCCTTGGCAACAATGAAAAAAAGCAACACAGAGAGAAATGCCTCCCTGAAGCTGAAAACTCAAATGATGTCTCAGCCAACTCAAGGAACTGTATCGCTCCAGAACTGTATATGTCACAACTGTGAAAACTTAGCATTTGTTATATTAAGCAATACAGGAGGATGTTCTAGAAGTAAGCTATAAAAATAAGTAAAAAACAAAAATGTTTCTCAGCAAACTTCAGGCATATAAAACTATTTCATACCCTCAGTGGAGTCGTGCGCAGTCTAGGTGACTAATTGTCCTTGCAGATTCTAGGCCATGTTTCATTCAAATGGCCCAAGTGCTACCTCATTCTTTCATAGCCTCTTCTCTATCTGAAACTGCAAACTAACACAGTAACTTTGCACTCATTTGTCCTATTAAAAGTGCAAGCAGAGTTTACATCAGATGATAAATGGATGTTACACTCACAACATGCTCTAGCAAGGAACAGTAACAATACAGTGAAGGAACGTCACCCTCACTGCTCCAGCACATCTTAAAGATTTGGCTAACACTGTGAGGATCTCATATGATGTACCAAAGCAGCGGAATAGGTATCTGTTCCCAGTCTACACTTCAGTAAATGTAGTGAATGGACCACATATTGGCCAATATGCAGATGTACCCTTAGTGAAAAAATTACTGATGGGGGATATGATAGCACTCTTCAAATACCTGAAAGGATATCATGAAGAAGATGTTCAAGATCTGTTCTCTCTCATTCCAGAGTGCAGGATATGGATTTAAGTTCCAGGAAGGCAGACTCTGATTCTGTGTTAGAAAAATCTTCTTAACAGTAAGAGCAGTTCAGCAGCGGAACCAATAAGCCACAGACTTGGTAGCTTTCCTTCACTGGAGGTATTAAATGGAGACTAGGCAGTCATCAGTGCTTTCACTGAGATTGCTGCACTGAGCAGGGGTTATTACTAATGGCCTAAAATGGCTGACTGATCTTTTAATTATATAACAGACTTGTCTGCCTCAATGGCATGATAACATACTATGATCCTTTAAACATTAAGCTAACGTAACTGCTACACTGTGTATGCTTTGAAAATGATTAAGAAGAAGTTTTCAGAATATATGGGAGCATGAATATAGCACCTCTTTAAAGCAGTTGTGTCTCTTTTTTCAGACTTCTCTACAAGCCTCAAAAAAGACACAGCTGCTTTGATGTGTTTAGGCTCATATGGAAATCTAAAAACAGAGAGAGCTAGTATAAAACAACAATGTACGTGCATTCACATGTTCTGAAGCAGCTCTTCTGAATCATTTTTGAAGCATATACAGCCCTAATAACTGTCTCAAACCCTGCTGAATTTTCTGTTATTAGGAACATTTTTTTTTTCTTGGCGTATTCCAGGAACTGCATCTCCCTAACACAACCCTGAAAAACACTGACTACGCCTGGCACCATTGTCTTTCCTAGTACTGCTTCCCAGGACTTTTCTTCTGATGAAGATGAATTATGGCTAAATGCAATTCACAAGAAAGTCATGTTCCCGCCCCCCCCCAGCAAATATTACAGGAAACAATCTATAAAAGGAAAGGGAACAAGAGAGTCAAAAAAGAGGGTAAACACATTTTCTGGAAAGCATTTCTGAGAATCTTCTAGCCCCATAAGAGCAAGAGGCCCCTTTATGCAAGGCCAGATATTTAATGTGGATACATTGGCACAAAGTAACAATACTCTCAGCAAGAGAAGCTGGGACATTCTGGATGAAGGATGTTCCTCAGGACTATTAGTATAAGCAGCTGCTGCTGGCATAAAGCCTTCAGATTATTGCCGGGAATATGTCACAACAATGTTCCCTACTCAATTCAGTACCAACAGTATTCAGAAATATCCTGAATACTATTATCATTGAGGAATGATAATCACAGAAGAGGGTGTTTGGAAATTTTCTTTTTGGAATTCTTTAGATTTTTGTTAAAACTTGCCTCTTTCCTTCTTCTAATTTTAGCTAAGTATGTTATATTGAACCAAATTCCAGTGTCTCACCTTTGAGGGTTTTCAGATCATGAAAATACTACACAGTTTGGAGCAAAATGGAATTAAATAGCTCTAATAGAAAATTAAAGGTTGGGTGATAACGCAGAGTAGCTGCAAAGCCAGAGACACCCCAAAATTACAAGTGTGTCTTAGGAAAATGTAGACAACTCTTCAGAAAATTCCTTTAAAATACAGTATTTAAGGGAGCTCTCTACATATGGGATTAATATCCTATAGTTTCCTTCATTCATCTTTTAACAGTCTTGTCTAGCTCCGTTTTCAGTGTCATAGGAAGGGAACATTATTACATCAGCCTGGAGTGCTGGAAGAGGAATTATGTTTACAAAGAGATGACAAAAAGGATGCTAAGAGCAGCAGATCTATATTGGATTTGCAATGCTGTTTGCAGTTCAGAGCAGCCTATGGCCATGATGTACAAATCATTATACAGCAGAGGTAGGAAACTTTTTTTGAGAGAGAAGAACAAGGGCTACACTTGGGGTTTGAATGACATAGTGGAGGTTCCACACTGTCAAAAGATACATTGGAAGTGCCCTTAATTCAAGAGCATTCAAATTAGACATCAACCAAATGCATTTAAAATATGAAATATTGCACACAAAAAAAAGCTGCCTAATTTGCTACCTAATTGCACCAGAAAATTCCAACAGCAAGTAAAGGAAAGGCACAGAAAAGTTTGCATGGTCTGCAATTTCCTCATTTTGTCATATGTGAGCTGATAAGAATAGGAAGTGAGATTCATATTACTGGAAATTCAGCAATTGTGCTTGATTATGAAATCTTTATGTTCAGAAGGAACATGCTGTTTTATGACTATTATTTTAAGCCATGCCAAAAATGCCTCCTGGCCAATGTACCTGTTATTTTTACCTTCTATGCTATCAAGAAACTGCCACTTACTTTAGGCATTGCATATGATGATGTGATCATTTCAAATCTTCATTTTATGGGACCGCTAAGGATGGTCTGATAATACATCAGCCCTCCCTTCCTAAATCAACAGCAAGAACAAAGATCTGAAACATAATTCAGCAAGAAGGAAAGTGGGCTCATTATTAAGGAAGCTCCATATCATTACAATGGTATAGGGCAGAAAGTTCACTTCCACTTTATCACACATTTCCTAGAATGATCTAAGAGACACCTTAAACAAGGCTAACTAATGTAAGATGGAACATACCATATCCCAAGTTAAAAATATAATCACAAATAGGGTTGCACTCTGGGCTTTGCCTTTGGTCAAAAAATCAAGCAATTCAGGGCTATTCAATTCCATTTTTCCTTAATCGACACAGGACAGATGGCTCAAAGCCACCCTTTCCCAGTACAAGTATTTTCTGGAGCCCAGACCCTGATTTGTCAATTTGGATGACCACAACAGCCACATAAAACAGGGGGGAAAATCGAAAGCTTTTGGTGCCTAACTGCATAAATTCCTTGGTGGCTTAAGGGAGGTAGAAAGGGGACATGTCTATCATCACATTAGAGTGACCACTACATATGGACCACAGTCAGTTGCCCTATCACAGGCAGGAGTGGTTCTTATTCAGATTACGCTCTAAAAGGATTGCCAGGAGCTTCTAAGAATGCTGAGGAAGATAATAAACAAGAGGACAGGACAAGATCCCACTTACAACAGGTTATGCCAGATTCAGAATAAAAATTCTGAACAATTCTTCTCCCAGTTGTTTCTACCTGTCCAATCCAGTCCAGCAGGACAGGCACGCTCCAGAATATCGTCAGCCAAGGAATATCGGCTGGCAGGGACCAGGAGACGTAACTTCTCTGCCATAGGGCCTGCCTTCTGGAACATTCTCCCTCCAGGGCTTAGGATGACCCTGACCTTGTTGGCCTTTTGTAAGACCTTGAAGACCTGGTTATGTGCCTGGCCCTGGGATCCCGAGTGTGTGAAGGGCCCTGGTTCCTGGTTATGCTAACACCTATGGATTATAATATTTCTCAGCTGCTGCATGTATTTAATTCTTCTTTTTATATCATGTTTTTAATTGATTTTATGATTGTTCACCGCCTAGAGTCACTTGTTTGAGATGGATGGCTATACAAATTGAATGAATGAATGAATGAATGAATGAATGAATGAATAAATAAAAAACGCAATCTGGCTTAGAAGATCCTATGATTAGTATTGCCTAACCGGTGGCGGGTGGGGGGCGGTCAGACAGTGTTAAGATGAGTTCTTGGAGTAATGATGTCACTGCTTTCTCCCTCCTTATACCATCAGCATATTCTACCTTTCTCTAGAGACATGAAGCCAGCATAACCTGGCTGTATGGCAGAGTCCGAGTGTTAATTACTTTTTCGTTAAAGAATCAAGAAAAGAAACAGAGACATTACAGAAGCAAGCCTCCTGGAAAAACAGTTCTGCTTTTCCTAAATAATATTCATACTTCCTGTCCTCTACCCCTAACTGATGGAGGACAAATTGGACTGTTAGATCTGGCCCACAAAGCAGGTCATGTAGTCTCTATGCAGCCCTAAATCACACCTTATATCAATCAATCAAATCTTTATTATAGTCACAGACCAGCATATTTGATATTATTAGAGGTACTCAAGTCATATTAAGGTACAAGAATAAATCATAAAGAGCCATAAAGAATATGCCCTGTACTAAAGGGAAGAATTGAGGTGTTCTGAAGATTGTAACTGCAAGGAACTCTCACTTTTCTGTGAACAATATAAAGATTGTGGATTACAGGTAGAAAAATCAGCCAAGCAAACTACAAAAAGACTTAAACATTTGGCATCATTCTTTCAGAAGCTTCTCTTCTAAAAATTGTCATCAAGCAACCTTTACATGTCTTCACAGTCTTAATGGAATTACTCAGAACAGCTCTGTAGTTTTAAGGAGAAATTCTTATTTACACACAGAGATCAAGAAACAGTACAATACATCCTTCTGCAAGGGTGGTAAGTTCATGTTTTATTTTAAGGGACACAACCTTTTCTGAACCCAGGACATATTATGAAAATTTGAGTGAAAAAGAACATAAGCAAATGATTATGTTTGCCAGCAATCAAAAAGTTATCAGAGCATATGATTAATCTAATTTTTGCCTTGAACTAATAGCATATAATTAGAGCCTCGTTGGTTCAGGAAAAGCTTATGCCTACCAAGTCTACCCACCTTATTGCAATGTCAATACTAAGACTCTATAAAGACTAATGTCCTTCCTAGAAGCACATACTAATAAACAGAGACCAGGGTGCTGCGATTTAAAGACAGCAAAAGAAAGACAGATGACTCAGGCAGGAAAACCAAGGAATGTGCATCTGGGAAAGGCAAAAGTGGGGGAAGCAAAAGCAAATATACAAAAGAAAAGGATGCAATATTCAGGGTATTCATAAATATCATGTTCATATCAGCAAAGTGCTAAATGGGGGGGGGGGGGGAATGCAAATGCCCAAGGCTTGACAGAATACAAAGCTGGTGTCAAGTCCTTCATGCACAGATTAATCAATCAATAAGACAGAAGGAAATTTTTTCCTGCTTCACTGCTTCCTGCTCTTATTGAGAGAATATGTCTTGAAACTATCAAGCAAGATCCAAGTTCCTGGATATTGCTTTTTTTAAAAAAGTACATAAACTGTACCTAACCCTGAGAAAAATAGAAATTTTATAAACTTGTAGGCAATTCATAAACTGATGATACTTCCTTAGGCCATGCATTCCTCAGAAGCAGTTCAGAGGAAGTGGTTCAGATTTTGTGTAAGTGTGAACACAGCATCTCTCTGCTACCCATAAAAAAAAAAAAAGCCATCTTGGCCAAAGATGCTGCTGATTTAATGAGTTATTAAGTGACTGTGTCTCCAGTAAGACTCTTAATGTGGCTGTTTCTTTTTTGTAAGATCACAGAGAAGCTCGTGTGCATGTTTTGATGAATAGCAGAGAGAGGCTATGCAGATGTGGGTTCTGAAACACTTCCTCCAAATTAGTTTCTGGGCATGCACAGCTTAATGGTTGCCAACAGAACCAACCACCAGACTACAAAAGCAGCATTATAACTTTTATTTCTTCCCCAGGGAAGGTATTAGAGATATATCTTTGTCAGTGTGGCATAGCAGTATTAGCATCAGTCTAAGATTGGGAAGGACTAAGATAATACCTTTATTCGATTATTAAGTTCACTGCATGACATTGAGCCAGTCACTATCTCACCTCCCTCACAGAAAAAAATGGGAAAAGGGACTATGTGAGTCTCCTTGAGTTTTGGCGGAATAGGCAATTATAGATGTAATAAAGGAAACTAATGGCAAAATGTACATTTGCTAAATCTTCAGAGCCACAATGCATTCCCCAAACCTTTTCTTCTATTCTAACATTTTAGGAAGCAATATGAACACACTAGCCTGTATGTACAGAATGTTGATTTAAGATTGCAAATCTGCATCTGGGTCTCCCCACCTAACTGTGGAAGTCACTGGATGTCTATGGGTCAGTCACAATCTCTCAGGGCAGAGATCAATGGCAGAAGGTAGGATTTTGCTTCTGAATGTTTAAAATAAATATAATAAATAGCTAATAAAGACCAAATTGAATTCTATTCATTGTCATCACTTCAAGGCAGACTAGACTGGAAAGCCAAAGTCATGTAGACCAATATTACTTTTATTGTAAAGATATGCACCTCCTCCCTCTCACCCTTTATCTTCATGTAAACTAGGGACAGGCTTGTCTGAGACATTTACAAATATTACAGTTCTGACCTAGACTCAGGTTTCTCTTACCTGACCATTGCCTTGGCAGTAGCTTTTCCTCCTGTCCCTCAAGGTCATTCCCTCTTTCCTCTACATACATCTATACACATTCAGGTATCTAACCTGGCCATCGTTTTAAGTACTGTAGGAATCAACTTCACCAAAGATTCCAAGAGTCTTCCATATCCTCCCAAACATTCTTCAGTTTTTCCATTTACTCTCAATTTTTTTTCTATAAAAAGAATAGTGGTATAGATTGCATAAGCAACTGCTTTACGTTAACTGAAAGAATTCAACCGCTGAAAAAGATCTGAGTCCATGTTAACAAACTGTGAGGGTAACATGCATGTTTAGAAAACAGATAACATGAACATTACTTGAAGAATATTCCCAGCTCATTAAGAGTGATTTCCGTTGCCTTTTGGCACTATATTTCTACTTCTAAATTCCTCTCACTTCAAGTCAAATCATTTCATCATTTTCCATCCCATTCACTCTACCAGAGACTCCTTGTTTAGCACTCTTCATCCAATTCCAAAACAATTTTTACTGCTTTTTTTTACTCTGTTTAACTGTAACAATAATTATATTTGGTTTTCAATTAAATATAATTAACTATTTCTTTTGGAAGGAGAATTGGCAGAAGAGGAAAAAGTGATAAAATATGTATAGTTCTGTTTAACTGTGTTCATACTATTTTTTTCTCAAGACAAATTTAAAAATATTAGTATTTTATTGTCCATGTGTAAGGGTTATGCCTTGCCAGCATCTGCAGCCCCTTAAAGCAGCTGTTTGTTTTTTTTTAACCTGAGATTATGAGACTGCCCTCCATAGCTGCTACTTAATATGGAGAAAAGGCAAAAAGGCCACTCATGAAGGTGATGTAAATCTTAAATCAGCCACAACTTCTTCAAAGCCTAAAAAAAAACACAGGGCTTTTTTTAATGAATAGCACATAGGTCTTGGGGTCACCTACATCCAAATAACCTTTTCCAAAAGATTTCCAAAGTGTGCAACAGCTTGTCATGCTATACTGAAGGAATTTATCCTGGAAGGATAAACTGGAAGCAGTGATTAATCTCTATGCACTGTTATAAAGAAAAGAACTTAAATCAAATGTTGACAAAGGAGCAAGGAAGAAGACTTAAGTCAATGTTTTTGGAGTTGTTTTCTTTTATAACAGAATATTCCAGGTAGCAGCTGCTTCATTTTCTCCTCATCTTACTTACTTATTTTGGAAGTTGGATTATTTCAATACTACTGTTCTGTGTATGTATTAGTTCAGCACAATAAAGTTATAAAAACATGAAATAAGAATGAGACATGTCAAGTTAAACTGGGTAGATCAATGTCATAATATTCAGGTTAGGGTCAATTTCATTACATAAATATATATCTATAGCGGATTAGTTTTGTTAATTGGAGAAAAATTTTGGAATTCAAAGCACTGATATACTGTATCATTAATATCTACTCTTTGTGTGTGTTTTTCTCTGGAGGCAACTGAAATATTTAATTGAACTAAATAACAATTTTTATATTATACGTAAGAGATAATTTCAACATGTAATTTAATAGACCTCCTACAGCTATAGTATCTATTAACCCAGTTGTTTTAGCACAAGGTGGAACAGACAGGCCATAATACCTTCCCACTAACTACACTGATAACTAGTAATTAATTAATAGCAGCAAAGAGAATGATCAAATTAAAGCAGTTAAAGCTGGGATGAACTATGTGGAGATTTCAACAAACATGCATTAACTGAGAAAGAAATCTTGTATTTATTTTATCTGCTTTAAACAATATAGCTATAAAACAATAGTTTTATAAACAATAAAACTTTGATTGGAAAAAGTTGGGAAGAGGCATTGATACTCTATATATACTTTGCTCCTATATACCTCCTCCTAAATAAAAGAGAAAAAGACAAAGAGATGGGTTTTAAGAGCAACAACTTGTTTAAACTTAAAGCGGACAAACAGCCTTAATATCAATAGTTTCCTCCCTTAAGTGTGTACTCAAATAAATTGTGGTAAGATGATTTCTTCCTCCCTCCCCCCCACTGTCCCTGCCATCTTTTGCACAAACTCGCCAGGCTTCTCTCCAAGGCAGCCGACTCCTTAAAGCGCCCACCACGTTCATTCCTTGCGGCTTCTTTGGGTGACCAAGTCAAACCTCAGGTGGAAGGTCTCTCCCCACCCCACCACTCCAGCTTTCTAAGTTTGCAGGCCTGAACCGAATAAATCTCAAGAAACCTCTCTCCATCTTAAAAAATCCATCCAGATGCTCACGAAACAAGCATACTGTTTTATGTTTCTAAACAAGCACTGCACCTTCTAACCTCTCTTAAACTAACCAGACACCACCATGAGTTTAGCATTTTTGACTTAACTAATTAATTTTATATTTGGAACTATTTGGATATGGGATTATGCCACTTTTCTTGGTGCCATCATAAAGTACAGCTGTTTTGGATTCAGTTTCCGAATACGATCAAATTGATTTGTGGAACCAGATTCTATTCAGTTGCTTTCATAACATTCAATTCTAAAAGGAGGTCTTGAACCTTAAAGAGTTAAACATATTTAATCTCCAGGTGGAGAGATGATGTAAAGATAATTTTGGCAAGATGTTATATATGGGTAAAAATCCCAAGTATGAGAGAGTTTAAAATACTGGGGTTGGCTTTGATGGAAGGTCTTTCTGACATTATATTTTGGAAACGGTTTCTGTTTCAGGTAATTTGGTTATGATATCCTTGGACTACAGATGTACAGGTAGAATTTTGTATAGGTATAGTATCGTATAGGTAAATTACTTTGAAAATTAAAATAGTCTGCATTTGTAACAGTTTCTGTAATTGGTATGGGAATAGAAGAAAGTCAGTTGCTGTACTAATCCAGACAAGTACAGTGACATACAGCATTCTTGCCCAGTTATCTGGGAACGGTTTGATCCTGTTGCCCCTGAGGAAGTGGACAGCGTCCTCGGGGCTGTTAGTGCGACCACCTGTGGTTTAGATCCTTGCCCCTCCTGGTTAGTTAAAGCTACCGCGGAGGTGACTTTAGGGTGGGTTCTGGCGGTGGTTAATTCATCCTTGCAGGAGGGGGTGTTTCCGAAGCCTTTTAAAGAGGCTTTGGTCCGCCCACTCCTCAAGAAACCATTGCTAAACCCCACCCTCCTGGACAATTTTCGTCCAGTCTCCCACCTTCCCTTTTTAGGAAAGGTGGTAGAAAAGGTGGTCACGCGGCAGCTTCTGAGGATACTGGAGGAAACGGATTATCTGGACCCCTATCAGTCAGGATTCAGGCCCGGTTATGGGACAGAAACAGCATTGGTCACACTTTTAGATGATCTCTGGCGAGAGCGGGATGGAGGTAGTACATCCATCCTTGCTCTTCTTGACCTCTCGGCGGCTTTCGATACCATCGACCATGGTATCCTTTTGGGTCGGCTGCAGGAGTTGGGGCTGGGTGGCAAATGTTACGCTGGTTCAGCTCCTTTCTCCAAGGCTGAACCCAATCGGTGTTGATAGGGAGCGAGAGGTCTAGCCCCCGGCCCCTACTTTGTGGGGTGCCACAGGGGTCAGTACTTTCACCGCTCCTATTTAATATCTACATGAAACCGCTGGGTGAGATCATCCGGCACCATGGGGTGAGGTATCATCAGTATCCGGATGATACCCAAATATATATCTCCATCCCAGGTGCCTTAAGTGATGCTGTGACTGCCCTCTCATGGTGCCTGGAGGTTGTGGGGGCCTGGATTGGGGACAACAGGCTTCAGCTGAACCCTGGTAAGACGGAGTGGCTGTGGATACGGGGAGCCTCAGGATCTAGGAGCTTGCCATCTTTGGTTCTTGACAGGGTTGCACTACCCCAGACAGACCCGGTGTGTAATCTGGGGGTTCTCCTGGACTCACGACTCCTGCTCGAAGAGCAGGTGGCAGTCGTGGCTAGGAGGGCCTTTGCACGACTTCGTGTTGTGTGGCAGTTACGCCCCTTCCTGGATCAGGAGGGCCTCCGCATGGTCACTCATGCCGTGGTCACCTCCGGGTTTGACTACTGTAATGCGCTCTACATGGGGCTACCCTTGAAGAGTATCCGGAAGCTACAGCTGGTACAGAATGCAGCGGCGCGGACAGTTCTTAATGCCCCTAGGAGGGCACATATAACACCTCTGTTGCGTGAGCTGCATTGGTTGCCAGTTTGTTTCCTGGTCCAATTCAAGGTGTTGATCATCACCTTTAAAGCCCTTCATGGCATGGGACCAGGTTAGCTGAGGAACCGCCTCACCCCGGTCATCTCAGCCCGCCCCACTCGGTCCAGCAGAAGGGGCAGATTGCAGACCCCACCCGTCAAGGAATTTCAATTGGTGGGGTCTAGGCAGAGAGCCTTTTCTACTGTAGCGCCCACCCTATGGAACATCTTGCCACCTGAGGTGCGGTGTGCCCCCTCCCTCATGGCCTTCAGGAAAGAGATCAAATCCTGGCTCTGCCAGAAGGCTTGGGGGCCAGAGGGGGGTCCGCACCTATGGAGATGGCTGGTGGGGTGAGGGGTTGTCCCCCCCAGCATCTTACAGGTTTTTTAGGGCCAAATTATAGGAGGTTTTAGGCCATTTTTATATATGTTTTTAACTATTTATAGATTATGTCTATGTCTGGAGAGTTCTGTGTTTTTTCTTTTTTATTATTGTGAGCCGCCCAGAGTCACCCATTGGGGGAGATGGGCGACATACAAATTTGAAAATAAATAAATAAAAATAAAATAACAGATAATAGGAAGAATGGATACTTCAGCAATGTGTCTATAGTTGTATCCATATGTGGAACCGGACACAAATATAGAAGAGGCAGGATCTTTTCATCTTCAAAGCTTAACAAAACTGAAGATACCATTACAGAGTAGGGAAAGTGGTCCAAGAAATAGCTCAAATTACTTAGGCAGTTGTAACTGCTTAATACATTGCAGTTCTGACAAATAAATGAAAAATTAAAGTGACGTCAGTGTGAGATCACTTT
The DNA here is from genome assembly GCF_059951505.1 of Python bivittatus. Lineage (NCBI taxonomy): Eukaryota > Metazoa > Chordata > Lepidosauria > Squamata > Pythonidae > Python > Python bivittatus. The sequence goes on from NW_028277035.1 coordinate 21,426,662, forward strand.
GCTCCAAAGGCAAAATCAAACCAGATACTTACTGAAGTTGGCAAACCACGAATATGCATAGACTAGGTAAGGTGGACTTTAATTACATTTTTTAAGTTCACATTGATTTTTTTTTCTAATTAAGTTCTGTCTTCTAGTTTATCCAGTTTACGTACAGTCCTTGTAATCTTTGACTTTCATCTTGGTTATTTTTGTGTAACTAATTTGATTTATTTCTCTAAACTGTAACATTTTGTAACTTTCTAGCTCCAAAGGATTATCCAAAGAACTATTAATTTCATGGTACAATTATTTGCATATTGAAAACACTAAACTTTGATAAATTCTAAAGGAATATGATTAATCTGGCTTGTTTAACACCAGAATAGCCTGGAATGATAGCATCAAATTCAAACCTGAAAAACAAGGAGCCTATCAAAAAGACAAAAGCAACCCCTCAAATCTTTAAATCAGCTTTACGGAAGAAGAACTGTGAAATTAAATCATACTTCCTTGATTACTATTTTATTTCTAATTTCAGTGCTGTTACTTTAATAAATTAAAAAGGAACAAATGAATTAATGAAGAATGAACACTGAAATAATACACACATGCCTAATTCCAATACCGAATTGACTTTAAAATCCAGAGTGAATTTTTATATGACCACATAATTCTAATAGTTGACGATTAAGCATATTGATCAGGAATCGGTATCTGCAACTTCATGATGCAACTCACTTATAAACCTGTTTGTTTCAAACGTTTTCCATTGAGTTTCTGCATTACAAAACTATCTTGGAGCTGCTGACACCTCCATTAAATATGCAGTTGAAAGTCTGCCACTTGTCTATCTCTTATCTTTGCATATGAAATTCCACCTTTTGAAAAAAACATAAGCTACCCGAAACAGTTCCTCTCCTTCAGCCTGCCTCCTCTCCAGTGCTGCTGTTCACAGATCAAATGAACTACTCCATTGATCAAAATAACAAATTCCTTGAAGTGCAGTTTCATTTCCTCTTTCTTTCTACTAATTTAGTCATTATCTTCACATTAAAAAATCATTAGGGAATAACACATAGGAACAAAGAAGAAAGGCAGATCTACTTGTCTATTATTCTGGAAACTTTCTGTCATCATGACAAGTCTGGAAATGCAGAAGCAGAAGGATCAGGGCATTTAGCTGTGAACTAACAAACAGCACATACAATGGCACTGCCAGCATCTCCAACTTTCCAGTATCAACCAAGTGTGTAAGTCAAACATCTCCCTCCATGGAGACCGGAGGGCTCACTGCACAAGGCACAGAAGCTAGGAATGACACGTGGGTATTATTCATCTAACTGGCAAATACGCTAAATAAGGCATGAGAAGCCAAGAGCAATACTTATTGCTAGATTTCAGCAGCAGCTTCATTAGGGCTACAAAAATCTTGATGACTGCTAGGTAGTATCAACATTCTCTGTACTGCCATCTAGTGGTTATCTGGATTTTTATCCAAAAACCCAATAGCAGCCCTTTGCTTCATTCTACCTTAAGAGGGACTGATGAGCACTATCAAAACGCTGCTTATATGGGTACCACTAGAAACTAGATTCTAATTTAAAAAGCAAGTTGTGAGTTAATTAGATTTATTGCAATATTTTTCATTGGGAGGGAGAGGAAATGCTGATCGGAATCTCAGGTTCCAAAGTAGCTTCGCTCACTGCATGAAGAGGTAAGCTATGGTTTATAAAGAACAGTGGCAAGATTCACACAGTATCCTAATTCACAACCAAACCACATTATACCAATATGTAAACTTAGTCTTATCCTTGCAGTCTACATCCTGGGTTTCTGATAAAGGGTGTATTTATGCACTGTAATGCTAGGGAGAAGGAAATCATTTAGCTACAGCACCACTATCACCCATGCAGAGTAGAAGCACAGCACAGCATTACCACTGAAATTGAAATGAAATATGAGGACCGTCTGTCGGGCTTTCGTTATGCTTGGGTTTAAGTCTGAAAGCAACAAAGGAACACCGAAGCTGGAGGCTAAACTAGAAAAGTTACAACGTATAGAAAGAGGAATTTTAATCCTTTTATTTCATATTGTTATTCTGCTAATAATCTCATTATTCCCTTTGAAAAGGAAAACAAAAATAATTGTATCCTTTTCCTTCAGCAGCCAAAAGCAGCCAGATAACTTGTGGAGTTGTGTGTGTGTGTAAAACTTTAGAAGGCTTCTTTCTCACATACACAGCTGCCTTCCATCTTTATTTTGCAGTTTCTATGACTACATTTTATAAAACTGAAAATATTGGCGATAAACTATACATGACTGAGCATCAGTTTGGACCCAATTTACTTCTAAATACAAGCACTCCATTAGAGTAACAATCTGTTACTGATCATTATGATAATTTCTACTGTCTGTCTTAAATTCTTTCTCATTCAGATTAATACTTCTAGGAAGTTGCCATTTTAGCATCCAAGTCCTCATGGAATGGAAACATTCAAGAGAAAGATACTCTAGAGAACTGCTACCTTCCCAAAATGCAGCAGTTATCCAGCAAGAAATATCAGTTGACCTTATACTCAGGTAGCTTATTTTCCTACTCTAACAGAGCAGTCAAGCTTGGGGATCAGGAGGTGAAGAAACTAAACTATGAGATCGATCAATCCAGCACTTGCGTTATTTTGTTCAAAATATTACTCTATCCATATTTTTCTTCTCCTGTTTCCTGAACAAGCCCAAGACCAGCAAGTATCAACTATCTTCCAGATCAATCTCAAGAACGGAAGCTCTTCTGTTTCAGTACAATTCATCTGATACCCTACATGTTCAAACTAAGATCTGCAGGCCCCTGATACGTTTTCTGCTTAGGTTCCGTCATAAGTCTGAACTAGGTGAGACCCTGCATGCATTGAAAAAACTGTTATCTCATACAAATGTCCTTGGAGAAAGAGCAAGATGCAAATATAACACATTTATGTTCTTAATGTGCTACATAATGACACTCTGGAGCAGCCAGTGGCAGAATATTGCACTTTCAGATGAGCACAGGTAGTCATAGGCAGTGGCAATTCTAAAAGAGGAGATTGGTTTGAAGCCCCCTTTTAGAAACTATATTCATGGTTACAAAATGCACTTTTCTGTACTTACAAAACACACAAATCATCCAATGCTTTGTAACAATCAAAATCCAAAATGTATTTAGCGTGCTAGTCTTTTTCATCTAAAAATAACCCCTCCTTTTCAAGGAAGATATTTTTCTTAAATGGCAGAATTAATACATTTCCTTTTCTACTGTTGCACATGCGAAGTGGAACTGGAAGTGGAGGACACAGTTTTTCCACAGCTCAAGACAGACTGCAGATTCCTGTCTGCTTCCTTAATTCTTGCTTTAATTGTGGTCATAGTAATTGTTCATGGCTTATTTCACTAAATGTAAACAGGACTATTGACACTGAAAGGAAGTTCTTAAGTGTAGGACTTTATTGGTAGGAGAAATGGTAAAATGAGGACACAGAGTAAAGCTGTACTAAGAATTGCACTTTATCTACACAGTATTTCATTTTTGGTCCTATACTTTGCAATAATATTTTATATCTCAGGGATTATCAGATACATAATGTAACAAAAAAGCCTAAGAAATTTTGATAGAGCGCTGCAACTAAGCTATCCTAAAAATGGGTCAGGGAATTCTAAAACTTATTTTTCAACCTGGATAGCTATGTGCCTAAGTCAATCACATTTTCTGCTGTTTCTCCTCCCTCCAATTATAAATAGTGGTATCCAACCAAAACTAACATTTTATTTAGTGTACCTCCGTTCTCCACTTTTGCACTCAATACCTGTGATCCAGAAGGCTGTTGAAGACAGGATGAACTAAGGAGACTTACAGATAAATTTTTCTTCTTTTCTCTTTTACAACTGGTTTTCACACTCTAATATAAAACACCTTTTAATCTCCCCTGTTTCAGAGGTAAACTATCAGCAATGTACAGCATTACTAGAAGGAGACTCTCATTCAGTCCTTTTCGTCACAACATTTCTTGACAGCCACAACAAATTAAATGTCTATTGGCATACAATTGAGATGTTAATTTATATACAGCAGGCAGGCATGCTATTGAAGTACCTGGTGAATAAATTAATCATATATGATTGTGCCAAATGTTAATGATTAGAAATAACCATTATAATGCAATGTTGCTCAAACAGATAGTTCTCTAATCCCTTCTACAATCTGGATCTGAAACAGGATTGTACAAAAAGTAAAGAACCCCCCTCATGTCCCCTTACACAAATGCTATCCCTATGATTTTATTTCAAATTATGCAGATTTAATCTAGCACAGAAAATGGAAAAGGAACTGTTTCCTGAACAACTAATGGTTTTATCATATCATAGTGAACTTTTTTAGTGAGGTCCCATAATATTGTTGCAACCCTCTAGCCATTTAAGTTAGAAGTGTGCTAAAAATTAAGTGTAAATTTTTGTAGTTCTTTTCATGCTGCTGCTGCTGCTGCTGCTGCTGCTGCTGCTGCTGCTGGTAGTTGTGTCATGTTTACCCACCTTAAGAACCCTGAGAAAGCTAGATTTCTTTTGCCGGACTTTCGTAACAGGAAAGCTGACCTTGCCTGCCTTCCAATGCAATCTAATAGCCAAAGTGCCAGATATCCACTGCATTGCTCCTCTGCCATTGAACAGTGCTCTTGCGCAGGCTGCCGGCATCCTTCCCAATCTGAAGCTGCACCACACCATGTGTTGAGTCTGCAGGAACCAACAACAATAGGCTAAAGTGACAGCACAGTCCAACTTTTGTCACTTTTTCATGAAACCATCGAGTTTTTGAGGTTCAATATAAAGCTACCATTTTTAAAATATTGAGACTGTGATAACGCAATATTTTCTTCTGAGAATGGTGTAATATGCTCAGATCAATACCCAGTGATGTGTATGGGAAAAGACTGAAATTCATAAAGTTGTTTAAAAAACACAAAGTAACTTTGAGAAATCGCACACATAGTTTTTATAAAAGTTGAACACAAGCAGTTATTCATTCACTACAATATGCCATAATTAGACATATAGCTCAGTTTAATATTTAAGTTATGCTGATCAAGAACATTTCAGTTTATTAAACTTCATTACTGATTGAGTTTAATAAGGGCACAGAAATTAGCTTTGTTCAGGCTGCTTTCTCAGAGGAATGATAGTTCATTCCTTGTTCAGGGCTTTTCCAGTTAGAAGGCACAGCCTTACTTCCAGCACAGAAGATGAGCCCCTAGCAAAATCTCATTTTTTTCCACTCCTGCAAGAATTCTGTAATTGCAGAAAGACAGAATATAAAACAAATAAATAATAAAATCAGGGTACTTGGGTTTAAACTGTCACGAGAGCTTCTCCAGAAGGGCTAATGTTAAGCATATACAAGACCTTACTTGCCTAAGAGTTCAATGTAGAGCAAGTATTAAGCTCTCTGCTATTGCTGACATACAACTTCCAGCAGCCTAAACCATAGTGAGGGATGCTGGGAATTGCAGTTCAGCAATGTGAGACAGAAGGTTCTGTTTTCCTTTTCATCTTTCTCCTGATTTTGCCAAGCACTTTGATCAGACTTTTCCTGTTAGAACTGAACACCATGGAATTCTTCCATATGGCTCAGACATGATAATAGGACAGAAAGCAGATATCTGGATGACTTCATGGAATATTACACAGAGAGATTCATATTTATTCATCTTAAGCCAATCCTGGCCTGTAGAAACAATATCTGAACGGATATTTCCTGATCTCTGCATTCTTCTTAGTATGCTTTATATTTACAGAAATCTTTCCAGAGAGTTTTTCTTGGTAATCAGCTTTGTTTGCTCTTCCCTACATCAGTTCATATATTTGCTCATAAAGCAATACTATAATCCTCTTAAGCATCAGGAAATGTTACATGGAAAATGCCAAATTTAGTAGTGCATCCATAAAACTAGTCAGAGCATTCTATGTAGACTGGACAATGAACTTCCTATGCTCACCAAACTATAATTTGTTTTATTGAAACAAATCTGAAACATTGGACTAGCATATGAACGAGACCAAAATCAAGCAGTTATTTCATGAACCATTGCTCATTCTTGCTTTCCTCTGCAAACAAAAATACCACATCCTCCACCGTTCTGAAGGGTACCTCAAACTTCCAAAAAAAGAGTTGGGAGCCATGGGGATTATAAACAAAACTAGGAATCAACAAAAACTGTGTTCCTCTCCCCTTCCCCAAACTCTTTGCACCAGTGATATACCTTTCTAGTTCAGAAGCTTACCATCTTCATGAGGTTTAGACTGGTTCCAAACCAATTCAGAAAAAAAAATTCTCTGTAACAATTTTGTCAGATACTGTGAGAGAAAGCAAATCAAGCCTTTCTTAGACAAACAACACTACCTGATAATCAACCAGTAATTAGGTTTGGTAACCAAGAATTTGTCCCTGTCACTGTATTTATATAAGCCTGATATTATGTTGTGTTTTTCCTAACTAAACCTTATGATTAAGATTACTCATCTAGTTCTGGATTATTTAACAGCTGTGTCCCACCAAAGTAAAGCAAAATAAATTTTGAACTACACAATTTGGATGCATTACACAATTGTCTCACTCCCATCTGATTATGATCTTCTAAGTGCCAAGGGCCAGATTCCTGTAATCTAGGCCCAAATATTTCATTTAAAAATGGATCTTGTGAGCATTCTTCAAACAATGTTACCCATATAATGTAAGGGATTTATAGTGACCAAACTCTAAACATAAAAATCAGTCATGAATATTTATTTAGCTGTTGACTTGAAACAAAAACTTTTGTCTAAAAGGAAGAATACCTAGAAAACTTTGAGCCCATTTCCTATTCAGCACAATTAAAATAAAGTGAATTGTGTATTATTTCCCAGAGGAAAGCAGTATGGATTGGAACTTTCTAATCTTGTGTGAAAATAATGTAAATTACTTAGAACTACCGTCCAGAAAGTGCTGCTTATGCATGAACTCCAGGAAGAGGATATAAACAGTTTTATTTATAATTGTCACTGCAAGCTGATTAAAGAAAGGACCAACACTAGTCTCTTCAGTTGTGGGCTGCATAGGACTGCTGGTCCCTTTTTATTATAGCACATACGCAGCTAAATCCTGGCACTGACTTGAAAGGATTCGCTGTTCTTCCAAAATGTTCCCTTTGCCTGTAACAATGTGTAGAGCCTAGCCAGAGGGGAGAGAACAGCATCAAGCAGCTATACTGCAAAGCTATTCTTTCCTAGGATTGAATTGGTAATTTGCTGCCAATCAACAGCAAATCTTGCACAATCACTAACCCTTAGGAATAGTGCTCAGGCCATTAGGAGACGAAGCCTTTGAGCATCAAAAGATTTGAGGAGTGCCCTATTGGAACCTGGAAGGTTCTGATATTCTTGCATGTGTAGATCCAATATCTGGCTCAATTTCAGCTTGAGAGGTGAAGGAGATGTTTTACGCTACAGCAGCAACTAGGGTAGATCACTGTTCAAGCATACTTTCTCTCAGCTATCAGGTTCCTGAAGCTTTTATAAAATGAACTGCCAAACTATGGTCTTTGGCTTGCCTTAAAAACAACAGGCAAGAAAACCTAGGTTCTGCTTGTCACTTTCTAAGCCAAGTCATATTGGATGTAACTAATTCATTTGGGGGCAAGGTCTTATGCCTTTTGTGATTTGTTCAGTGCTAGAGAGATATCATTCACTTTCTCTCCTTTTATCACTTTGCCCTCAGAGTATTACATATGAAAATTGTAGAAAGCAAGTAGAAGCATGTGGAAAGAAAGATAAACAACTAATATTTTTCAACAGTTCTCTCTCTTTTGACAATTTTCCCAATCAAGCCACATTGTAAGGGCCTGGTTATCAGTCCACAACCCAGCAATCTTTTGGGCAGACAACATAATGTATAAAGAATTGCCTCAGGTGAACGACAGCATTTAGAAACACATCAAGGCTCATTATTATATTTAAATCCTCATAACTTCTTCTAGCAATGATACATCTTTTGCTATTCACTTTTAATTCTCTAGCGATAATCAAATGTCAAAGAGTTTCAGTTGAGTGGGATGCTGCCTGACAAATTCTTCCCACCGGAAGTACAAAGACAGTAGAATGAAAAATTTCATATGGTTTGGATGGAGTCAATGCCAAAGTGTATTTAATATGCTTTCCAGAAAATATAGCTGCTGTTCAGCCAGAGGCTGAAACTATACATTCAGTGTTGTAATTCTGGAAAGACTTATCAAAATAATATAAACCCAATACCATTTATTTGGAGTTTGTGATCATAAATGAATTTTAGCTATTTAATGTTGTCTACTTAGGCTGAGAAATGCTGCTCGGTCTCCTCCCTATCGCATCTATTCGTATCTATTCCCTTTCGATGCATGCCATGTACTTGCACATCTCTTCTTCTGATTACACAGCTGTATCCAGGGCCTTTAAAGGCTCTGAGGAATCCAGGGGCGGAACGTTCATTGGGATATTCCTTGCTATTACACTGTTCTTCTTCTTCCAGCCAATGTAATTTTGTATATATGTGTGTGTGCACTGAAGTCAATGCAATCAGGATAATGTGGGGAATCACAAAATTATAACTCTTATCATTATACTTTAAGAGATTCGTTTTGTTGCCTTGAATAAGAATATTGACCCATCTGATCACTTCAAATGCTAAATTACACTTCAGGTGAGGCCCAGGGCAACTAGCCTTATTGTAAAAAGCTCTGGATATACACTAATTACATCGGGAAAGGCATAAAACAGGCTTTAAATTGCATTAATCCATTTACAAAATGGGTGAGTCAGTATTTCTGACAGATTAATTCTATGTAGAGACTTGTTTAGGCAAGAGATGAGGAGGCTACCGCTTTTAGTCACTACAAAACATGTTAACATTGCACCTTGTGGAATTCTGTGTGTGTTGAACTTCATATACATACCAGTATTTATTCAAGATGCCCAGAATGAAACTATATGTCAGAAGAACATAAACTTTAGTACTCCGTCTTTCATTCATAGCAGTAATGTGAGGAAGAAAATTTATACCAAAGACTGTTTCTGCTTTTTGTGCTCACCAGTTTTCTGGCAATGGCTCTCACTCCCCCATCCCCATGCAAGGATTTTATGTTTCCCCATCCCAGTTGCTACACCATGAGTTAAAAGAGAACTAGCCAAAGGGAAAAATATGGTGTGGGAATTTGCAATGGACATGAGAAGGTTAACTTTTCCTATTAGTCATCTTTGTGAATTTTTATCTTTCAAAAAGAATTTTGACTTTGTTATACTTGGAAAAGGTCAGAACAACTAAAGTATCAGGACAATAATCAGAGATTTGCATTTGGATGAAGTTGGAAAAACAAGAAACATACAATAAAAACATAGCCAAAATGTATTAAAAAAAAACAGTAAGAAAATAATTTTGTGATCCCATGATATTAAATGCATCAGAAGCTACCTCCAAGTTTATTAATAGTAGAAAGAGCATCGATTCATATTATTTTAATATACACAACATCTACTCACCAGGCATTGAATGCTTATGGGATCCATCTAAGAGGACTGCTTCATGTATCAGAAAGAAAGCCAGTTAAAGATCATAATGCCTGCTCAATAAATCTTTTCCCTAAGCATCAATTAAATCTGTTTCTCCACAAAACGCTATCTGTGCAAATATATACAGCAGCAAATTTCTTGCAATTTTACTCTAATTTCTGTGCAACAGTTAATTTTTATATTTATTTAGAGACACAAGGCTAATCTTGTAGCTTTATTTCAGAATACTACAGTAGTGAAACTATATCTAAAACACCATGCAAATTATTAACTTTCAACTCTAATCTTTATAGAAGATTAACAGTTTATCATGATACAATGCACAGGAGAGCACAGAGATTTCAATTTAACACCATAATGTTATTTCCTATTTACAAACATTACACAATTCAACAAATCCATTTCTGTCATGCATTACAATTACCAAGCTATGTACAGAAAGTAAGAAACTTGTTACAAAAGCTTAAATGTTGTTCTTGTATGTTTCTTTGAATCTCAGGAACCTGTTATTTTCCAATAAAAGCTATCGTGTTGTAAGGCTTATAAAAATAAAGAGGAGGCACTGTAGAACATTAGATAGCCGGACTGGAAGCTTTTGCATTTATCAAATGAAACTTTGTAAACTGTGTTTTTATGAAGACAGCCATCCCTAAACTGATAAAAATGTAAATAGCAAGGGCTGAATATTGCAAAAAAGTGAGTAAGTTCAGCTCCAACCACTACAGTAAGGAAATACACTTTTGTATTTCTTACTTAATCTGAATTTACATGAACGATTTACCTTACTGGTTTACCAAAATCAGCATAAACTCTAACTTTCTCTGTACCTAACGCTGCTACTACAGCATGACCAATCATACAAACATCTTTGTTCTCACCAGCTATAATATTAACTTTATGTTGCTTGCATGGGGCATATCTTCACTCTAACCAGGTGTGGAATAGGCTGGATAAGTGCTAGTGGGAAGGAGGAAAGGATTTACTCCATTAAACATGGAGACACAACAGAAGGAGACAAAAATGCATCTGCTAAGAACCTTATGACCCAAGTCACTAAAATCAAGAGTAAAACATATTCCTAACAGTAAAATCTGCTGTCATCTCCCATCTGTAAGTAGTTCATTATTGGAAAAAGTCTTCTCTTCTGTTATTAATAAAATAAGCCTTCTTGCTATGTTAACTTTGCAACATGAACTGCAGTCATATTGAAAAACCAAAATATCAGGAGGGCTCCTTGCTACAGTTATGCTGGCTGGGAATTCTGGGAAATGTAGTCTCTGCACATCCACAGGGCCATCACTGAACATAAGTTTCAAAAAATAAGACTTAAGACATAGCAAATAAGGGCAAAGGCTGAATTTTCACCCTGCACTAAGCCATGACTTGTTTAGCCATAGCTTGTTAAATAAGCCACGATTACTGGAGCCATGTATATCATGCTAAGTCATCAACCACAGGTTACAAATCATAATGTCTCAACTCACACAATATGTTAACCCAAAAGAAACCACATCCCATTAGTGCAATATAGCTTGAGGTAATACCATGCCAAATCCTCCTTACAGCTTCCTTCTATTTTTCCACCTCGTTCTCAGATGAGAGAACAGTATGGAAAGCGGGAAGAATATTGGCAAGGTGTAAAGTTAATAAAGAGGCTGATATGTTAATAGGTCTCTGGTCCTTTCCTACACATGCACACCTCCAAAAATAGCCCCACCTGTAAAATCTGAAATATATGTCCATTCAGAACTCGCATATTTTCTTTAAAATAGTAACACCTTGAAACTAGTACCTGGTCTCCAGCTCTAAAATTCTATTTCTCATGCCCATGTATTTCTGAGGACTTACTTCCATGGTAGGACTTACCTCTGAATAAACATGCATAGAAAGCACAGCTCAGTTGAGGTATGACCAGAAGCATAGTCCATACTGAAATTCTGCACTGCTGAACTGTTTAATAAGCATGGTTTAGCTACCATAACACCTAATCATAGTGCAAGCTGGGTAGTGATTACATTTCCCATTATTTTCAATAATTGTTCACCTAATTATATAAACTGGCTAAGCTCAATTTGTCTTCTCTCAAATTAATTTACTTTCCACTACATATTACTAGATGCATCTCCCTCCGCTACTTGTATATCTGCAGCCACTCTTATTCATTTAGGACTATTTTCTCATTTAAATGAAATTATTTATTATAACAATAAGGATAATGGAATTACATAATGTGAGCAGATTAGAGGCAGCTGCATTGAAAGAAAGCAATCTCTTCAGTTTTGCTTCTTTTTTTTCCCCCCCTTCATCAGATCATACGTCTCAGATTACAAAGTGTCTTGGGACAGAAGACTCTCCTACTTTGTATTTTTTCCCACAACTACAAAATGTTACATCCAAAGGAGATCAATAAATACCTTCCTGGGTACAATAAACCAGGAAGAATCCCCTGGGATGTTCCCTTCATAAAAGCTACCAGGAATGAATGCCAAGACTTACAACTGACTAACACAGCTATCACTTCAGCAATTTATTCTGAAGTTAATTTGCTTTACTCAAATCAACCTTTTCACTAAAAGGAAAACATCAGAATATTCCTCCCAATTTTCTAAACTAAGTGATGCCTTCTGTATTGAGAAACAGGTATTCTAAAGGGGAAGATAATCAAGGGCAAATCACCCTGAAACTTGCCAGAAACGTTCTGCAAAGTCTCTAAAGACAGATTGTGCACAATGAGTGACTGGAAATAGAATTGTGTGATGAATCGTGTGATGAAAGCAGCAAAGTCTCTGGTGATGGTGCCAGCTTTGGTGGGCAGTTGCCTTCTGGAATGAGAGGGCAGCTTTAGACTTAACTAAGATGGTGCCTGAGTGGCCTCTTCTTGTTCACCAGTCCAGTAGTTATAGGCATTACATGATCTCCCTATGTAACCCCATTACTTTGAGAGTCACACTGGTACCAGTTTGCTTTAATTCAAGATGATGGTTATCACCTTTAAAGCCCTTCATGGCTCAGGATCTGAATATCTCCAGGACCACTTTCTTCCATTATTGCTGCCTACTTGATACAATCTTTTGGGTCTCTACATTCAGGGAATGCCATCAAGAGAGGTCTCAGAGGTGGGCTTTTCAAGGTCATTAAAACCTGGCCTTTTTGGCAGGCCTTAGAGGCCCATATGCTATGGACTATTTTCTCTTGTAATGTGGAAGAACTCACATTCTCTCTTAGATAATTCTCTGGCAAAATCACTAGCACTTGAAAGTCTAGGTAAAGAAACTGCAAGGTGAACAAGGATTTATATCAAGTACAGAAGGAAAAACATCTCAAAATCTCTTCAGACATTTATCTACCCAACATTATCTCAACATTCACTATAATCCAAACCCAGGGAGAGAAAAGCAATTTGAGTATTACTGAGTTTGGAAAAAACACTAGAGGGGGGAATCTATCTAAGTGTTTTCATCTTGAGAGATGGTGCAGGGAATATTAGCTGAAGGCTCCCTTAATCCAACATTGTGGCACTGCACAAATTGTACTTATTCTGGATTTCTTGGCGTTTTGCAGCCCACAGCAGAATGCAGGTATTTTTTTTTTTTAATTAAAGACAAGCACTCAGACAAAGCTGCAGTCAATTCTATGAAAGTATTCTGGAGGCTTGCCATCAGCTTCATAATACCTTCACCAGCTCCAAAAGCTTTAGCAAAGCCATTAAACAGCTTCTACATTTCCAAGGAACCACTGAAATTGATATACCAGGAATTTCCAAACAATGGGCTACAACACTTTGAACTGTTCACATTCTGGAGAGATAGTTGATAATGAGTATTGGGGATAATATAATGAACCTTTTTTTAGCCACCCATCTAAAGAAAATGACTTACACGCTCCAAGAAATGTACTGTGAATAGCTACTGGAGTTTGTTCAGGTATCCATGCTTAAACAGATCAGGATTTCTCTAGTATTAGCTACAAAGTAGTAAAATATACAGCGGTTGAATTTCAGTGACTCAGACTTTCATGGAGTTCATTGTACTTTGTTTACTTTGGAGCCATTTAAAATATACCTAAAATGAAATAAAATCAAGATGCCCCTCAAGATACTTTGAAGTGCACTAGTACTCAAAGACAGAGGAAAGGTTGGAGATAATGAAAATTTTAATCCAACACATCTGGAGGCCACAGAGGTAGAGTAAGCTAACATATAAGTATGTTTGTTAATTATTGTCAATGAAAAAATTACATTAAATGCTTCAGTGTTTTATTTCACATATCCTAGTCCTCCCATTAAAGCTTACTTGCTCCAAATTTGGTTACCATAAATTGGCATAGGGATTCCTAGAATGACTATATAGCTCAGAAGTTCAAGTGTCTTCAGAAAAATGGCATATAAAATATAAGAGAACATCTAGTAGATATCAATATATGTATATAAGGTAGCTATAGCCACAATAGCTACCTTGGTACCAAATTGCTTCTTACTGAATTGGTTTATACCTTGTTGCCATGCATTATGGACTCAACTACAATTGACTGGATTCACACAACACACTGACCATAAACCATGTTTACAAGTCACAGTGGCTAGGTACTAAAGGCATGCATGAAATGGAAAATGTGCTTTGTTTTGAGCTTGAAATAAACATTGTATACCAAAAGTTCTGTCAATTTTCAAAGCAATTTTTTGGGGGTTCGCTGAAGTTTGACAGAACTCAGCTTAAATCAGTTTTGGTGTTCTGTATTTCAACAAAACCAAATTCAAAACAGTTTCGAGTGCTTGGCAATGGTACTCAAAATAACTCTCTAGAGCAGCAAAACTCTGGACATCCAGAAAAGAAATACATAAAACTATAAAGCTTTGCTGTCATCTAGTGGGCTGGCTGCTGCCATCAATTTGAAGAATGAGGCAAGGGGCTAGACTTCAATTCCCCCTCCAGTAGCAGGTCTGGGAAGTCCAGCAAGGGGAGCTTCATCTTACAGAAGATGAATTACTGCAGGTCAGTATTTAAGCATGAGCAATAGGATGTTACTACGTCATCTGTCTTGGAGAATACCTTCTTGCTCAGGATGTTAGGTTGATGGGCAAGAGAAGTACTGCCAGACAACCAAGTGCCAAGTCAGGCCAGACTTTGTCGTTAGTTGCCAAAAACTAAAGCATACGTATCCCTTCACCTCCCTCTGGTTTACTCATAAACTCAATGGTACAGATAGAGCATTCTGTACCATTGGCCATGTCTACAGACAACATTTCTCTTCTCTCTGATATCACAGTAAGGACTCTGGCTTCTGTGGCTGTAGAAAAAGACAACCACTGGGCAGCCTTACTCTTTCCCTCCTGGATGCAGCCCAATTCTCTCTCCTTCATTTTGGCTACTTCCACAACCAGAGCCCTTCCTACCAGGCGATATTGTCAGCATGGATCTCTTGGGGCAAGCTGGCAAGCATGAATGCTAGGCTGGAAACAGGGCTTCAGCTACTGCATAACTCAGGGTGAAATTAGGCTGCCAAGGTTCTGCTGTCCTTGGAGTTCAGCTTCTTAAGTTCACACAAGGCTTTTACCTTCTAAGAAAAGAACCAAGAGCAAGAACCAACCTGGCTCAGCATGGTTATCTCTGTACTTAAAAGGCCTCAACCATGGGTCTTCACTTCCTTGGTTGAGGAGACACATGGTCAAGTAGCTTGACATGCTACACACAACCACTTGCTCTTAAGCAGCTGCTTGAACAATAGGTTGGTGAAGTTCCCCCAGATGGGGACATCCTAAGTGATCAGATGTAGGGATTCAATCTGGCACTAGTCTAGCATCTGCCTTCCCTTTACACTCACAGTAAACATAACAGCAATCTTATGGCATTTGTTCATGACAGCCCTTGTGGCAAATTTGGTGCCAGCCAGGATGATCCTGATGTTGGCCCATCCTGCACAGTCAGATGTAGTTTGTGAGCAATGCAGTAAATGTCAACAAGTTGTGCCTGATGAGCTGCCCTTCTAATGCTTTGTCCATTGTCCATAACCATGAAGCTATGGTTGAGATAAAGCTGTGGTTGAGCCAGCTGTCAGTCATACAGTTCATGGCTGCACTCATCTCATTCCATGTGTGATGGAATGGAATTATGAAGGCCAGGCTCAGGGAGATAAGCATTTTCTTAGCTCGCCGCAGGAGCATGGGAACTACAAGAGGATGAGACTGGCACCTCCCTGAGGGATTCACACTGTTGTGGCTGGCTGACTTGGGACCTGGGGTTTCAGTCTGGGAAGATTCTTGCTAGAGGTTGTAGCTAATAAACATAGCTGAACTGATTTTGCATTGTCTCTTGGAGTTCCTTGGGCTAGGCCTGACACCATGTGAGTCTTGCCCAGCACCTTGTCATGAAACAACATCCACCTGTTGTCTATAGCATGAGTAGTACTTACAGCAGCAGACATCCCCCCTTTCTCACCTTATCCCCACCAGTGTATCATGACGGGATGGTAATAAGCATATATCCCACCTTGATGGGGCCAAATGCTTAAGATGAAATAGATACAGAGTAAGCACCACAGCCTTCTATTCACATCATTCCCAACATTTCCTCTCTCCGCTGGTGATACAGAGAGGGTACCACACACCTTCTGGTGTATGAGGGGATAGTCACAAGCCATCAGATGAAGGTGCTGGAATCGACCATCCTCCATCATGCCGAATGCCTGATCATCCAAAGCAATTATCTGCATGATAGCACATATTACATTTGATGCCTTTGGATAACCATTCTGCAAGCATCTTGCTCTGCTTGAAAGCAGGTGCCTTGCTGCTAATCAGCAACCTAGGCTACCTACCAAGCACTGCCAGTGGTGAGAAAAGCATTTGGATGATGCGTATATAGGATGCCGAAGGTAAAAGATGCATTCTGTCCTCGTCCCTGATGACACGTGCTTTGCATACAACATGGATGGGTCTTCAAGTACATACTTAAAGTAGTCCCATAACATGCTGTCCCTCAGGCCAACAACATTCTTGCTTTGGTGATTATGGACAGTGCCAGTGCATCTGGGACACCAGTATTACTAAGTGCCATGAACTCAGATATATTGGGCGGGGAGGGGGTGATCTTCTCTTGAACTTTGTCATCAGCCCCTTGGTTGCTAACAGAGATGAAAGGGCTGACTCCCAGAATCATCAATACCTCTTCTAGTTATGTGAGGGCGAAAGCTCTTCCTCTAGTACTGGACCCTATCTCAGCCTTACCTATCATGATGCCAGCTGGTGCCATCACTGCTGCCCCAGAAGAATGCCCCAGAAGAAGTGATGTAGTACTAAAATCCAGCCTCCTGACAATAGTTGCCCTCCCTTTTGTTCCCTCAATCAGCAAATCTTATGAAACTGTGTCTCCCTAGTGATATCTACCTGCCCCATTAAATCTGCAGGAGAGGCAGGCCCCATCTATGAGGGAATGTCATCTGGCAAGATCAGGGAAGAGAGCCTTTTCTGTTGTAGTGCCTGCCCTCTGAAATACCATCCCCTGAATATCAGACTGGCTCCAAGCCTACTGGCTTTTCACAAGGTTTTGAAGACCTGGTTTTACAATCAAGCTTGGGGCCCTGGTTCTATGGGTGAGCCCATTTCTTGGCTGTATTGATTGTAAATGTCTAATTGGTGTCATTGTTCAGCTGCTATTTTATATTATATATGATTTTGTTTATTGTTTTACTGTTTTTGTTAGCTGCCCAGAGTCAGGTAACTGAGATAGGCAGCCATATAAATTGAATGAATGAATGAATGAATGAATGAATGAATGAATGAATGAATGAATAAACATTCTTGCTCGGGCCTTCCTCTGACTAGCCCTCTAACTGGCCTGATTCTCCCAGGCATGAATTGTTTAGGGTTTTTTTTAAAAAAAAAAAAAAAAGTTGGGGGGAATAAAATTGTGGGAATGTACCTGGCTAGCTCTAAACTGGGGATTAGGGTTGGGGGAGAAGCTTTCAAGGCAGGCAAGCCTTTTTAAAAAAATAGACAAAGGGAGGGATTTATTTATTATCAGCCTTTAGTTCGGGGACTCAAGAGAGTGTATGCGTACTGCCTTCTCCAATTACTTTCCCTCAACAACATGCCCTGTGAGAGAGTGTCTGGCCCAAAGTCACCCAGTGAGCTTCCATGGCTAGAACTGGACTTGAACCTAAGAATCTCCAGTGCCAATTCAGCATCTTAACCACTGCAGTCCATTTAATGTGTGCACATATGTCTAGCAAGCAGCAAAGCTAACAATACCAGCTTTGCCCAAAGAAGCAAGAAGGCCTAATTTGGGGGTAAAGGGAGCTTTGTGGAAGAAATCTTATTTTAAATCAGAAGGGAGCGGTTTCAAAAGCATGAGAATGGGAAGGGGGAATCCCCCCATCTCTCTGTCTGAGTAAAATCACCATCCATCCCACTACACTGAATCGAAGTTGAAACTAAAAGAAATATATGTTGGCATTCGGGCTGTGGAGGCTGTTTCAGGAACAGGTGAGCAACCAGATACTCTCCACAACAGAGCACCACGCCAGCAGAAGCGACAACCCAGCACTGAGCCCAATGGTCTCTCGCAGCAATTTTTTCCTCCAACTTTTCTACAGGCATTCTTTAACTTTTCTACAGGCCTTCTTCAATGGCCCTTTGATCCAGAACACCTCCCTCTCTACGCCGTGTGCTCCTGAAATGCCTGTTGCTTTGCTCCAACACTTCATAGAGCTCCACCGAACCTAAGCCAAGAGCAGCACGGATACGACCAAACTTTTCCAACCACATCCTTTAAAATAGAACACTCAAAATACTTTCTACCTGAAACAACCATGGTTTTTTCTGTGTTTTATCCAAAACAAACAAACAAAAAAAACCCCCTCCAAAATATGTGATTTTCTAATGCATAAACTACACAAAACAGATGTTTCATGCTCAGAGCAGCTCATGCTTGAAATGTTTTTCACCCAACCTTAAGGCTGCAATTCCAGCCTTTCCCTTCCTCCTGCTAACTGACCGTTCCATACATTACAAAAGGTGGTAATTCATTCAAACGAGTTTGTTTTTCTGTTCATTTCTTTATTATTAAGTATCTATAAATCACTTGATGGTCCACCGAGACTTTCAAATATAATATAATAAATTACATCAAATTAAAGGCAAACAGCTTTAAAACAAAAACCAGAGCAAAACAATATTAACATTAATCATTGTTCATTAAAACCCCAGTGAAACAATATGATTTTCTGCATTTCTTAATTTCAGTAGGGATTGGAGCAACTTTCAAAAGCCCCACAGTTGCCACAGAAAAGTTTCTTCATACTCGTTAACCTAATCTCTCTTAGTGATAGGTCACAGCACAGCGATTATGATAAAGAAGGTATGTAAGGGCAGATTTATACAAGCAGTAACATCTTCTCTGATATTCTACCACTAACCTGTGTAGGACTTCCAAAACCAGAACAGAGACCTAGGCTCAGAAACTAATGGGAAGCAAGTATAGTTGGTTCAAGACTGGTGATATATTTTCTCTGAACCTTACATCTATCTACAAATCTCTGGTCTGAACTGAACCTGTGTGTCTATCTAATCCCTCTCTGTGGCCAGAATCAGGGTTTCTATAACTTCCAAATCATCAGTTATTAAAGACTGCTGGGTATTATCTCCATAGGGAAAAGACGCCACAGCAAAGTTGTGGATGTCCTCTTTTCCTAGGAGGAGAGACAATACAGCATCCTGAGGACCTCCATAAACCAAGGACATGAGGCTAAGCAATAATCTCACAAGATTATCTAGTGAGACTTTATGGTCACATAGAACTGAAAGCACCACAAACAGTATCCAAAAACCCATACAGCCAAATGTCCTAGAAAGGTACCATGACCTAGAACAGGAACAGACCATGTCTTTAAAAAAAAATCCCCAGGTGGCCAGATGTAAAGTCAAATAATGAACCAGGGCCACAAACACACAGTTCTCTTTGCACAGACAGAGAAACATTTTTTCATCCCAGAAAGGAAAGATTGTGTGCCTCCCCCTCTGCCAAACCACTGTTTAGCCAACTGAGAGGAGTATGGGGGAAGGAGCTTCCTCCCCCACCAATCTTGGTTATATCAGATCACAACAGCAAGAGCAGCAGCTTTTAAAGCAGCTTACATGAGAGGCATTTCAAGCAATATCTTCTCCTTCCTCCACTCTCTTATAACTTCCTCACTAAGGGCACATCCACGCAAGGGCTCTGCCAGTCCGAAAGCAGCTCCAGAGCTCTGGATTCCAACCAGGTCAGCAATGCTATGGGAGAGCTGAGACCATTCATTTCCAGCTCACCTGTACTGGAAATCCATGTTATGGTTTTAAAGATACTGTAGCTCCACTTCCCACAGAAGAAAAATCTTGCCTTACCCCTTCTATGGGTCCTAAGCATTAGGACCTATAAAGATACTGCTAGTTTGACAGCTTTGCAGCTCCCCTTCAGGAGCCAAGACAAAATGAGCAAAGCTAAACAGCAGTTTGTCAGTTCTACTTGTCTCTTCTGTCCAGAGAAACCATCTTATTCTTTTTTTCCTCCTTCCCCTTCTTGTGGAGTTGGATAAGGAGATTTTGTGCCTGCAAGTCTTTACTGCTGGTTCTCAGTATTACAAACTGAGATGTTGCTTCAAATTGCTGCTGAGGGTACAGGAATGGAAATAGGGGAAGGATGGAAATTCATCATGAAGTCCTGGAGCCTGGTTCATCCTCTGACTTCCCTCTTTCAGCCAGGTTCCAATTAGCGTTCAAGGAGGAAAGGCTAAGTCTCTCCCCCATCCTCCCACCCCGACTTCTAACAAAGCACTACAAATGGCCCCTCCTTAAAAAGACCCTTAAGGACTGTTCTAGAATACCAGATGCTGCTCAGCAGTCCAGTAACATGGTTATCTGACCCACTTCCTGCTACAGCTTACTCACAAAAGGTGGACTTTCTTCCAATCCTGCTTGACACCAAATAGGAATGAATCCAAAGAAAGCTTGAAGTGGTCCTGCTGCTACTATTCATTTTGATATGACAGGTAACAGGAAAATTGGGAAAAAGCCAGCACTGAGCGTAGGAAAGAGGCTGACCGTGCCATCTATTCACCAGATGGCTTTATTGCTCCTCTCTTTAAGATAGGAAAAATAATGACCCCCCAATTTTTTAAAAAATCTCATTTACATACTACTGTGTTATGATGAATACAAAACATCATCCTTGCCTTCACTGGTCTTCATCCATGAAGGAAATAAAGTCTTCCCAGACTTATTTGGAACAGTACAAGAGAGAAGCTGTTCTAAAAGAAGTAATCTGGAAACAGCCTTTCAGTGGATCCTCTGCTGTGAAAGAACAAGGCTCAAGTCTAATTTAGCAGCTACTCAAGGAGCAATGAAGAACCAGTGGCCCTCTGGATGGGGCTGAACTGCCAGCATCCCTCATGCTTTGCCACACTGGCTGGGGCTGCTGGAAGCTGTTGTTCAGCAACTTCTGGCAGTCCACAGGATCCACAAGCTTGGCAATATAGAGTAAAATAGTTCTTGAGCCAACACTTCACTGATCTGATAACATTCAGCTGCAATTTTTTGGAGCGGGGAGGGGGTGGGAGAACTGCAGAAGCTCCTTTGGATACAGCAGAGAATTTCTCCTTTTATTAACAGCAACAACAAAAGAAAATGAAGTGTGACACAGAAGAAATACATAACCTTTCTGCATCTACCAACCTATTGGAAGACAGAAATTCAGCATGTCTCCACTGCATATTCCTTACCAGCACATGTCCAACTTTGTTTTTTTCTGATTCCATCACCCTCTGCCAGTGACTGGCAGCTCATTACAGAACCGGTCCCTGTTACTTGTCCATGGATCATCAAAATGTCACCAACATTAGCCAATTCATTCCTATAAGAAAGCAACAACCAAGTTAATCTTTGTGGTTTTTATAGCTCGCTGATGCTGGGGATAAAACTATGTATTCTAAAAATGCACATGGATTTTTACTGCAATTATGCAATAGTTATCTTTTGATTATATGACAAAAATGTATCTTAATGTGCGTTCAAGACATGACCCATTATTTCACGCAAGGCTTGCAATACGAAGTATGAAGTATACTGGCTGGCAAAGTGTTCCCCAGTATTGCAAACAAAATACCTTCACATGCTCACTAGCTTGGGTAACCCAGCGTATCACACACACGCTACAACTGCCGATGAAATGCTTAAACAAGGCAATGAAAGAAGTGTGCACGTGGAATTTTCAAATTCAGTAGATCTCTCTCTTGGATCATACACTGGATTCCCTCCCCCATCCACATATATTGTTTTAGTGCTTGACAAAAGGCAGAACTGCTCTGCAAAAGCAGTCTATCTTTAATAACGTATCTTACCATTGTTTTTCCTTGCATTGGGAATCCCAGGAGGATGAAAAATACATATAGAAGAGAAGGGTAGTTTCCATTGGAAGCACCTTCCAATGACTGTACTTGGCTTAAGACTGCTAGACATTTTGGACCCTTTAATTTTATTCTGACCTTTGCATCAGTCCTTACCTCCTTAGGAATCATATTTTGCTCTCATAATCTTCAGATCTCTTCTCTCCATGCCAGACCTCAAAGAGGTGATACCACCTTACCTTTCCCTCTTCAAGGCAGTCTCTATATACATTCCCTTCCTTTCCACATTAAAATAAACTGCCAACTATTTACATCTTCTTTTGAATTTCATCTATGTTTTTCTTCTGCTGCTGCTGCAATATATATCTATCTGTGAATGAACACTTACTCAGTGGTGCTGAAATAACTCAGGAAGACACTTAAGAGGTTCTCTAATGTACGTCAGAAAGGTGGGGGTTTTTTTGTTTGATTTGGGAGGGGGGTTGGTAGCACTTGAGCCATGCCTTGTCAATGCAAATATAAATAAAATTAAAAAAACAGTCCTCTGACCTGGTAAGAGTCTACAAAAGGACATAAACCATCAATGTAGCAAAGTTCCAAGTTGTTTTGTGTTTCTCCTTACAGACCTTTGGTTCACACACAACAGAAAGATACTGCAGCAACACTTAGTTAATACAAAGCACGGGTTTTCGTTGCAGGATATACAGTACCGCATTCTCATTTAATGCTTTCAGTATCTTACATTCAGGTTTTACTCTGGTATGAATTGCTTTCCTGAGGTAGCTCTGTTTACAGTCATATTTTTCTAACAGGTTGATGCAGCAAGTGAATGGTGTTAGTTTTCTACTCTAATAAACTACATTAAAGCTTTACTCAGAGGTGGGCTATCTAGAGCAATTTTCTGAACCAAGCCTCCTCCAAATGTGATGGCCTACAACTCCCATAATCCTGACTGTCTGAAGATGATGGACTGCCAGCCTCCTCTCAATATGAAAAGTGCAGGTTGAGAGGGGCTATAAAAATCTAGATACCACTCAGTGGCAAGGAAGAGACCCAGAAAACTCTAAATTCTCTGCTGCTGTTTGGTAAACTTGGATTTCAGCAGTCCACATCAGGCAGCCCTAATGGACTGCCAGGAGGTTATATATTAAAGAGAAATCTCTCACTAGCACACAGATCAGGCACCAATTATCTCTGGCTAGCCTTGAGCTAGGAAATACCTTCCCCAAATTTCCAACTGCTTTGCCTTAGAATTCTGGTATCTGATAGTCTCCAGATCTCAAACTAACTGGAAGTAGCAAAAGGCTGCCCTCAGACTTCATTTCAGTCCTTTTTTAAATTGTAGGATCAGGTACCATTAAACAAAAGCGTACCCCTGAACACATACAGAGTATTTTCTCACCATGAGGTAACCAAAGCCTAACAAATATGCATCTCCACTGCGGTGTGGGAAATCTCTAGCTCCTTTTCTTTTGGGGTGGGGGGGAGAACGGAGGACAATGATTATTAGTAAATCAACAGATTAGACGGAGCGAACCGAATACCAACATCCCTCATGATCAGCTCAGAAGGAATACTAATTCTGTATCTTACCACTGCAGGAAGAGAAGCCCGGGCGCCCACATTCAGGGTGCGGCTGACCACTTAGTGACTGGCTGCATCTTGTCTGTCGTGCCTCGTAACTACAGAAGCGACCGCGCTAGAAAGGAGCACGCTACCTTGACCGTCCGCTCTCGCCCTTTGGGGCGCCCTGTCCCTTACAAGTCTTGTGTGCGGCTTGGCGCTGCTTGGCGAAGTTACCGTCCCGGGAGCAGCGAGCGAAAAGCAAGGAAGGCGAGAAGTCCAAAGGCACGAACTCAGCCACCGGCTTCGATCCCTCCCGCTGCGCTGCTTCTCCCCGGGAGGAAACGCCGCGCGCTCTGCCTGCTTTTCGCCCCGCGCGGCCAATCACAGCGCGCTCGCTGCCGGGAGCCTTCCTCCGCTCCAGAAGGAAAGAGGCGGAGGAGGAGGAAGACGAAGAAGCAGCGGGAGCGAAGCGCTCTGCACCTGGAGGCGTGCGCGGCCCCCCGCCCGCGCTGCGTTCTCACGCCTCCGGAGCGGCGGGGCCTTCGATGACTCCTTGTCCCGGGTCGGCCGCTCTGCCGGCGATCGGGAGCCGGTCTTGCGGAGCGCCCTCCTCGCCCGCCAACACTAAACTGACAGCTGGCTGGGCTGGCGCCGAAGGGGTGCGCGCTCTTCGGTTCCCTTCGTGCGAACGCTGCTCCCAACTTACCGGAGCCGACGCTACCCGCAGTAATCCTGTAGGCTACAGGAAGAAATGCAACAGGTGCGGACTCTCTGGCTCGTCCTTCGCAGCTTAGTTCCCGGGCAGGTTTACTCCAAAGCTCGCCTCGCTGTGTCTCTTCCCCAAGCAGAAAAGGACATTCGTGAAAGTGAAACGGGACAGCTCAAAAACGAATTGCCCTGAATTCATATCATATTATTAAGGGGGAGAGGACCTGTGTCCTTCCAGAAGTTGTGGAAACAATTCCCAGCTTTCTAAGTTAACCTAACTGGGAATGGTGGTTCAGTTACATATAGAGGGCTGTACTTCTCGTGCCTAGTGCTAAAGAAAGCTAGTTCATAATTCAGCACAAGGGGTATATGCTATTTTTAAAACAAGGGTTTTCATTTCCGATGGGCCTGTGTGAGCCTGACATGAGGGACCTCGCGATATACACAAAACCACTTAACACTCCTTTTTTTCCTGGGCAGGGAGCTTTGTGGTAGCATGCCTTCTTTGCTCTACTTTTAAGCAGCAAAAGACTCTCCTGAGTGCCAGAAACTCGCATGACTAGCACTTAGCAGTCTTGCCTTCTTTTCAGAAAGAAATCACCAGAGTTCAGTCGTTTTTTTTTAACAGACATGCAAGCAAAGGGTAACAAGCTTCATAACAGTTTTATAAGCCGCTTATCTTTGCCTTTATCAGGTCCAATAATTCATCACAGTCTCCAGTTAATTCCCTTCCTCTCTCATTTGGTGTACTGTTTTCTGTCTTAAGCAGCAAAGTGTTCTTTGTTGTTCCTCTCTCCTGTCAGGGACAGCACCTTTACAAACCAATGGTTTTCATACTCCAAGTTAACCTCTATAAAGAGAGCTAGTCTACCCTCCACCACAGAAGCTTGCTGGATGATTTGTGGCCACTTCCTCTCAGCCCAGCCTACCTCATAGGTTCGTTGTGGGGAAAAACACACTTTGTCATGCACTGAGTTATAAGCGCATATGTGTGTGTGCTTTCTTGGCAATGTTTTTCAGAAGTGGTTTGCCATTGCCTCCTTCCAAGGGCTGAGAGAGAGTGACTGGCCCAAGGTCACCCAGCTGGCTTTGTGCCTAGGCAGGACTAGAACTCACGATCTCCCCATTTCTAGCCTGGTGCCTTAACCACTACACCAAACTGCCTTTCATTAAGTGCATACCAAATACTAAATGTATTGCCTAATTTCCTACCGTGCTTCCTCAGTTGTACCCTCAGTTTGGCTCACAGTCTGCACAACCTCAGAGCTTTGGTCAAGAACGGAAGCGAAAATGCTATTGGCAGAAAGCAGCCAACGCTTACGATAAAGCTGGCACCCTCGTGCTGTAAGAAGGAGCTTAACAGGTCTTACAAAAGAGTCCTAGCCTGGCAGAAAAGCAGGGCAATCTCAGAAAACCCTCCAGTGACCCATCATTTCAGCATATTTTGGTAGTAATAGGGAATAAAGTGATGCTAACATGATTCAAAGGTGACCTTCCAAAGGAGCTAGGTGCCTGAAGTTGTGCAAACATTCTTCCCCATTTACACTTCTGATTGCTGGACCTTGGCAGGACAATGACAGATGTAGCAGAAAGATATTTGCATCAGGTATGTCTGGCAAATTCTTTCGACAGTTAAATAAGAAACCAAATTGCAATCCTTTGCAATGTCTTTGTTCCTGTTGACAGGAAGGCCATTAACCAATCAAGCCATTAACTCTACTCTCAGGCATGGGACCATTCAGCTTATGCTTTTCTTCATTACTCATTGCTTTTGTGGTTTCAGTTTCATACTAGAATATGTCAGGTTTTTTTTAAATACAGCCTTTTCCTGTCCTTTCCAAACTGTCTCTCTCTCTCTCTCTCGCCCACAATTTTTAAAATATTGAACTGTTATAGAAAATACGTAAACAAGTACAATAAAAAATATGAAAAAGAATAATAACACCCCCGCCCTATGGAATACTCTCCCCCCAGAGTTGAGGCAGGTCCTCACTCTCCTGGCCTTCTGGAAAGGGGTGAAGACCTGGCTTTGCCAACTCACATGGGGCGTGAGGAAGGCTAACCTACCGTGGGGGTGGTTCGCACCCTGAAGACACTCCTGTAGGTTAATAACCTCTTATATCATCAGTTCCTTGGATTTATTTATTTATTTATTTATTAAATGTATATGCTTCCCATCTCCCCCAGAGGGTGACTCTGGGCAGCTCACAATTAAAATCAAACAGTAAAAACAGTAAAAATATAAATATCCATATTAAATTAGCTAAGAAATAATACATATTATTTAATAATACATAATATAAATAAATATTTTATTTATTTATGAACACTGTTTTTATCGTATTTTAATTGGTTTTTATTCTTATTTTTATTGTAAGCCACCCAGAGTTGCTCTCTGAGTGAGATGGGTGGCGACTAAATTTGAAATATAAATAATTAAATAAATATAAATATAATATAATACAAATAAATAAACCAGGGATTTAAACATGTCATACAAGTTATATCTTTCTAATATACAATTGTAAATAGTTAAATATATATTATATCACATTAAAGAATCTCTATTAAATGGAACTAAACTTTTATATCAGGAATCATACTTAACACAATGTAAATCAGTGAATGAAATCATACATTATAATAAATTCAATCCATATTACTAAGAATTTAATCTGATTTAAGTATCTTGTAAAGTTGAAATATAAATTCTATGCATAGTTAAGCCCAAATTTGAGGTGTGATACCAATTTATGTATTAGAGTATAGTCTAAGAATGTTTTGCAGTTTTTGTTGAAATCTGTGTCAGATTTACTTTTGAGGTATGAAGTTATTCTGAACATCATAGCCTTCTCCCACAACTTGGTTAGCTATTCTTCTATAGAAGAGATCAGGCAACCTTTTCAGTAAGAAACATATACAGTCACTTTGTGTGAGATGGGTGGCTATATAAATAAATAAAATAAATAAATAAAATAAATAAATAAATAAATATCCTTGCAGCAGTTGTCATATGTAAGGCTAATTCAGTATATTTTGAAGAGATATGTGGTTTCGTAAACTTTAACAAAAGTATGGTAGGTTGAAATGGAAATTCAACTTTTAAGATTTGTTTCATTCTAAATGTGAATCATTTTCCAGATTTGTTGAGCTTTACAGCATCACCACCAAATATAAATGAATGAGCTAACCTGCTCACTACATTTCCAGCATTTCATTTTGAAAATGAATTGTCCATTTTAGCAATCAAAACTAGAGTAATATACCAACAATAGAATATCTTATACCAGTTTTCTTAAATCCAACATAGAAATTAATTCTCAATGGAAAACATTCTTGAATTACAATCTTATACATAGAAGCGTGACACATTCAAAATCTGGGTTTTAGAGTTCATATCTTTACTTGATACATAATTCATAATATTGATTTAAGATATTACTTACTATCTACAGTCTTCTTTTTAGTGATTTGAACTATGTTAACCAAACACTTTTAGCTTCATGTTCAGCAGGGACACATGGGTTTTTGATTAGGAAATGGATATGAGATATCTTATAGTATCATAAACTTCTAATGATGCATTGGAATATATTTTATGATATCTTAGATTTGTTGTTTATCTATCTGTATTTCACTGCCTATACCTAGTTATTCTATTTATATCATTTGCTTTTTATATCCTTTCAAAAATATATAACGATAAAACTTTTTAAAAAGCTAAACAAATAAACAAACAAACCAAACATCTTATACCAATTTTCTCTGAGTATAATGCTTGGAGTAAATTTAATATTCTTCTCCAATTGAAATCCCCATTGTTGCATCTCTATTATTGCATTCAAATTCCACATCCAGGTAATCATATAGTTTTTGATCTGTTTAGATTCTATATCATACTTCACCAGCAGTCTATAAATAAGATTCAGCAAATGTTCCAAGTTAAGTATTGTAAGATTTTAAATTTCAGTCCAGTTCTTCAGTATTCCGTGTTTCTGTAGTTATTTTAAGACTATATTACATATGAAGATACTGAAATGAATCAGGTAAACTGGACCATTGTGAGGTAAGAATTTCAAAGGTTTTATCTTCATCTTGTTAATAATGAGATATTAAAAACTGAACAAATGTTTATCTCTTCCCCAAATAAATTTCTTGGAACCTTCTTATTCATAAAAATAAATATTTAGTAATGATACAACAGGGGAGAGATCTGGACTGATTATTTTTCTGTATTTAACCCAGATATTCAGTATATTACTTATTATTACATGATCTCTTAAAAATTTGTGTCATCCCTGAGATATTTATGCAAACCATCTGGAAGTCCTGCCCTTTCATAGATGTAACCAAGCCATAAGGAGATACAATCCACTCTGAAATCCATGTTAAGCCACTAGTACGGTAATCTGAAATTTGGAACTGCTAATCCACCTCACAGTTTTGAGTCTTGTTTTTGAGTTGCTAATTTAATTCCTGAAATCTTATTTTCCTGACATATTTTCATTGCTAATTATTGTAATGCCAAAAATAAAGGAGATGGGAAAAGGCACCCTTGTTTTGTCCCCTTCAATACAGTGTATTGCTATGATAAAAATCCATTTATTATTATCTTGGCTTTTTGCTCTTTATAAATGCTCTGTATTCAAGTTTAAAAAAAAAATTGAAGCCACAACTCATCTTTTTCAAAACTGCAAGTGTGAAAGGCCATTCCAAATTGTCAAAAGCTTTTTCTGCATCAAGAAAAAAAAAAATCACAGCTGCTTTTTACTTTGTTTTAATTTATCTTATTAATAACATTCAGAATGTGTCTAATATTGTCTCTCATGTATCTCTTTGGAAAAAATCCAGTCTAGTCAAGATGCATCATTTTAATTAAAAAGCCATTTGTCGTCTTTACAAGCATTGCTGTAAAAAGATGGGGTAACTGGCAACCACCTTGCAGATATAACTACAGTATGTAATGCCAATGTCCCAACAATATGAGAAATTTAGGAAGGTCCCATACTTTTTCCCAAAGATCACCTGCAAAAAATCCCAGCAGAAGCCTCTCCATTATTAAAATTCAGCCAAGACTCTTGCAAGCTATGAACATGAGTTTCTGCAAACATCCACCAGAATGAACTCTCTTAATCCTTCTCCTTCTTTCTTAACACTTCTGAAATGGTAGTCATTGTCCCAGGGCAAGAACCATACATGCAGTCAACAGATAAAATTGATTTTGATTTGAACATTCCCATTTAAATCAAAAGGGAAGGGTAGGGTAGACTTGTGTATGGGTGTATGTGTCTGAGTATGTGTATACAATATATTTTTTTTCTTGTCTTTCTGATGTTGATTGTGAAAGACTAAATTTTGAGACATTGGAATAGTTTTAATCCTGGTGTTCAAAATTTATCATGTCCTGTGGCTATGGCCAAACCTGATCACCTCACTAAAGCCTTTTGCTTAAAATAATGATTAAGAGATCCTGTCTATCACCGCTCATTCTGCTAAAAAAATCTTATTCCCCTCCCCTCAGTCGAGGAAGGGGAAAGAAGAACCAGTTTTCTTTTTCTTCTGTTTCACAACTTATTAATGATTTCCCAACTTCCTGAAATGAAACTTGGTTTTCTTTTCATTTGCTAAATTCCTCCAGGAAAGGATAAAAATGTCCATCACCCATCCACCCGGTCAAAGGAGAAAAATGCTCTTCTCTCACTATCATTTTCTCTCTAGCTCTTTCACTCACATAGCCAAGTGCTGCCAGGAAGGGTGATATTCTCTCTCTTTCTCTCTCCTTCTTTGTCTCCCTCCTCAAACCAAAATCCCCTTTCTTTTTTCTTCCCCCAAATGATATGTTCTCTTTTTTTATTCTCCATTCTTGAGCTAAACTATGCCCAATGCCTTCCCCCCGCCTCATTCAGCACATTTAGATATGTCTAAATGGTACATCTTTAAACCTCCTACACATCTTTAAATTTCTTGTTCTCTTCCCTTTGCTGAGAATCTCTATTTTTGGTTTCTGCTTTCTCTGCCTGTACCTGCTCTCGGTGTTTGTTTCATTAAAGTGAATAGCTTCTCAAAATTCCCTGTTTCCCCTGCATTTTTAAAAAAGTTGCTCTCTGTCTTTCTCTCACTGAACTGAATGTATTAAATTCCCCATAGAATGTTAACTTTGTAGGGAAGATTGTTGGGAAAGTGGTGAGGTGGCAGTTACCAAGGCCACTGGACAGAGCAGATTGGATTCAGGCCTGGGTGTAGGACAAAAATTGTATTGGTTGCTGTTGATAAACTCAATGGGATTTAAATTAAGAAAGTGTGCCCCTTATTGTCCTGCTTGATCTCTTGGTAGGGTTCAATACCATTGACCATAATAATCTTTTGGACAACCTGCAGGGATTGGAAGTCAGGAACACTGTTTCCAGTGGCTCCACACCTTCTTTATTGGGCAGATCCAATCAGTTCTGGTGGTGCAAATGAGGTTGAACCCTTGATCACTTCAATGTAGGGTGCTTCAGAGCTTGGCCCTATCCCCCATTTTGTTTAACATCTACATGAAACTGTTGGGAAAGATCATCTTTCAATTCAAGATGAGGTATCATCAATATGCTGATGATATCCCTCTTTATATCTCTATCCTGGGTCAAATAAGAAGTGTGACAGAAGTCTTGACTGGGGCTATGAGGAGTTAATGGGCAGAACAAACTTAGGATGAATTCCAGCATGTCAGAGATGCTGTTTGTTCAGAAGCCTTCATACTGCAGAATGCTTGTACCTTTAGCTTTGGTTGGGGTATCATTACCTATGAAAGAGCAGGTCCACAGTTTGTGGATCCTTCTGTACTCATATCTCCTGTTGGTACAGCAGGCAGAGGCTGTGATCTGGAAGGCTTTTGACCCACTTTGGTGAATGTGCCAGTTGCAGTCTTTTCTGGAGCAGGAAGCTCTGGCAACAATAATCGATGCCCTTGTCAACTCACAAATTGGATAACTGCAATTTGTTCTACATGGGGCTGCCTTTGAAGGCGATTCAGATGCTTTAGCTGGCTTAGAATGCCATTGGCTTCTTGCTGACTGGTCAATATCAATACCATACTAATTTTGTGGGAGCTGCAGTAGGTAGCAATATGACTCCAGATCCAATTCAAGGAGCTGGTTATTCCCTCTAAAACCCTGTGTAGCTTGGTTCATCATTACCTTCAGGACTGTCTGACCCAGATATAATCTGAACAGCCACTCTGTACAGTCTAAGAGGTTAGGCTGAGATTCTCAGTAGCACCTCCTGAGGCGAAGATGTTGCTTTTAATACTATGGTGTAATGTTCATAGCTGATGTTATTGTGAGCTGCCTTGAGTCCTAGGAGATGACACATATGAATCAATATAAGAAGTGCATTAAAAGTAATGAAGCTGCTTAAGGCTCTGTTATTTGATGTCAGTTTCCTTTAACAGAACTTACAATGAGAATAAAAAGTTTACAACTGACACTAAAAGTTTCAATAGAGGTGAATATGTGTAGCTCAGGGTTGAACTGTGGAGTCCCTGGGGTTCTCTGAGCTTGGTTCTTTTCTTGCAAACATTTCATTACCCGGCTAGGTAACATCTTCAGTGCTAAAATGGGATGGGGTTTGCTCTCTGTTTATGTGCTGTGGCCTGCCTAGACTCAACCAGTTTTAATTGGGAAACTGTCAGCATTTTAGACCAAGCTAAATCCAGATATGTAAGAGAATTCTTGGAAGCCTGGTATTCAGACAAGGCAGCAATTAACAGACACATAGAGATTAACAGCATCTACATACAGTGGTACCTCGGTTCATGAACTTAATTCGTTCCGCGACTCTGGTCGCAAACCAAATTGGTCGCGACCCGAGTCAAATTTTCCCATAAGGTTCAATGTAAATATGGTTAATCCATTCTGACCCCTCCGAATTTGGTCGCCAAACGATTTTTGGTCACGACCTGAGTCAAATTTCCCCATAAGGTTCAATGTAAATACAGTTAATCCGTTCTGAACCATATGTATTTTTTTTTTAAACCACAAAAACATGAAACAAAGTACAGTACAGCACAGTATGAAGAGAGAGGATGCTGACCTTGCTCGAGGCGACTTCTGGCATGGAGGACAGGAAGGTGGGTGGGGAGGCAGTTATTGTTTGGAGGGAGAGTCCCCCTCCAAAAGGACATCGGGGAGATCTCCTTCAGGGGTTTCTTCTTTTCTTTGTCTCTTAGCTGCAGGCTCAGTTCTGGGGAAAAATCTGTCTAAAGTCAGTTGTTTTTTCCTGCGCTGCATAACCCTCCGGAAATGAGAGACCACGTTATCATTCATCAGATTCAGCATTCTGTTCATTACAGTTATGTTGGGGTGGTGCTTCTCAAAGAAATCCTGGCACTCATTCCATTTTTCCATAATGGATTTAATCATGTCACTGCTAACCTCCTCCCTGTCTTCCTCTTCCTCAGTGGAATGCTCCTCACCAAGCACTTTCTGCTGCTCCCTCTGGAGTTCAGCAAGTTCTTCCGTGGTCAGCTCCTCCTTATGGTCCTCAACAAGCTCCTCTATGTCTGCACCATCGACAGCCAGACCCATACTCTTGCACATGGACACAATCTCCTCCACTATCTCTGCATCAGACCCTTCAAAGTCATGTTCAGTGACACATTCTGGCCACAGTTTCCTCCAGGCTGCGTTTAAGGTCCGGTAGGTGACATCTTCCCAGGCTTTGTCAATGAGGCTGATGCAGTGGAGGACATTGAAATGTTTCTTCCAGAATTCTTTCAGAGTCAAGGATGTTTCTTCAGTGACATTGAAACACCTGGTGAAGAGCGCCTTTGTGTACAGCTTCTTAAAGTTGCAGATCACTTGCTGCAGAAGAGGTGTTGTGTTGGGGGGGAGGAACTTGACCTTTATAAAGTCATACTCGGCATCCATATCATCCACCAAGGCTGGAGGGTGTGCCAGGGCATTGTCCATCAGAAGAAGGCACCTTTCAGGCAGTTGGTTGTCAGAAAGATATTTTTTAATGGTGGGTGCGAACACCTTGTGCAGCCATTCCATGAACAATTGCCTTGTGACCCAAGCTCTCGCATTGGCCCTCCACATGACAAGCAGTCTGGCCTTGTTCACATTGTGTTCCTTGAATGCATGAGGGGTCTGGGAATGGTACACCAGTAGTGGCTTAATCTTCAGCTCGCCGCTTGCGTTCTCACACAGCAAAAGGGTCAATCTGTCCTTCATGGGCTTGTGCCCTGGCAGTGCCTTTTTCTCCTGTGTGATATAGGTTCTGTTCAGCATCTTCTTCCAGAAGGGCCCTGTTTCATCGCAGTTGAACACTTGCTGAGCGACATATCCTTCCGCCTTCATGAATTCCTCAAATTCTTTCTTGTAGGCTTCTGCAGCAGCCTTGTCAGAATTGGAAGCCTCACCATGTCTTGTCACACTGTGGATGCCACTTCTCTTGCGGAATTTTTCAAACCAGCCTCTGCTGGCTTTAAATTCTTCACTTGCTACGCTTGTAGAGGGTTTGTTTCACAGTAAATCACTGTGCAATTTCCTGGCTTTTTCACAGATCATAGCTTCACTAACACTATCATCTGCCAGCTGTTTCTCATTCAGCCACACTAACAAAAGTTTTTCCACCTCTTCCAGCACTTGTGTCCTCTGCTTGGTTAATGTCGTTACTCCTTTTGCCACATCAGCTCCTTTGATGGCATCTTTATTCTTCAAAATAGTCGAGATTGTCGACTTCACCATCTTGTACTCCGAGCCCAGATCAGTCACACGAATACCACAATCGTGCTTTTCTACAATTTCCTTCTTCAATTCAATGGTTATTTTCTTCAAACCCTTATTCTGA
Source organism: Python bivittatus (assembly GCF_059951505.1). Taxonomy (NCBI): domain Eukaryota; kingdom Metazoa; phylum Chordata; class Lepidosauria; order Squamata; family Pythonidae; genus Python; species Python bivittatus. The sequence continues at coordinate 21,460,721 of NW_028277035.1, forward strand.
CCAAGCTTGCTCTGCACCTTTTTCGGAGCCATGCTAACAAGCACACCAAAAAGCTTCACAGGACGCCTGTTTGCCACCGCGATCTCGCCTATAGGAAGCCACAACCATGTGTCAGCAGGGAAAATGGCCGCAGATCCTGTTCGTCACCCGATGCAGAGTTCGCGAACAGAGGCAAAATTTTGCGACCGGAGCTGTTCGTGAACCGAATTGTTCATGAACAGAAGTGTTCGTGAACCGAGGTACCACTGTACTATTCAAAAGAGACAAAAGACCAGAAGATTTCCTCACCAGCATTCAATCACCAGCAATCATCTCCAGCAATCATCACCCAGATAAGCAAAGGTCACCACCAGGCACACAATCAAGCAGTCAACATATGCTAATCAATGAACTACCAGAGGAGCAAACAAAACCCCCACCCCTACCAGCACTGGCAACGCAGGCCACAGCACATAAATAGAAAGCAAACCACATCCCATTCTAGCACTGGAGGTGTTACCTAGCCGGGTAATGAAACATTTGCAAGAAAAGAACCAAGCTCAGAGAACCCCAAGGACTCCACACTAAAAGTTTCTGATTATTATAAATTCAGTGGGAGCAGTTATTGTCTGTAACTCCCATCTAAGCAATTTATTTATTTATTTGTTCAATTTATATAGCCACCTATCTCACATATGTGACTCTGGGCAGCTCACAAAATTAAAAACACAAAAGCAATACAAAAATAACCAAAAAACATAACCACAAGAACATTACCTGGTTTCGTACCCAGGCCTGACTGAAAGGGTTTCAGATAATTTGCTTCATGCAGGATCCTCTGAAGCTGCTGCATGACCACCTTCTCAACAACCTTCTCTGAAAAGGGAAAGTTGGATACTGGATGAAAATTGTCCAGTCAGGTTGGGTCTAGCAATGGCTTCTTGAGGAGAGGATGGATCAGTGGATTGGCACTGCAATTTCTTAGCCATCATTTGTTTCTGAACATTATTTTTGCATTTGGGAGGGTTGTCAACTTATACCAAAAACTAAATAGTAAGATGAGCCAAGGAACTGTCAAAATGAACTCCCCTTGAGGATATATGTTATCCATGGCTTTCAAACTGGGAGTCCCTGTACTAGAGCTATTCCATTGGCTTTCAAAAGAAAGCAGAAGATCTGCAATCAGCTTGTAAATCTTCTGACAGTACTGTGCTATATCTAGCTCGTTAGAGGAGGACTCCAGAGGCTGAGATTTGCATGTATGCCTCAAATGCCACTTCTCAATGTGAAGACTCCATAAGCATCAAGCAAGAGTGTTCAGTCTTCCTGGCAAAACAGCAAACCATCCGGTTCTTCTAAATACGAGTTGAAAACCCAACAGGAAAGATTGTTCCACTTGATATCATGGATTTGGACACATTTTTAATTAACTGAAATTCACTAGTCACCCACTGAGCTACGTGTATAATTCTCAAGTGCCATTAGCAAGAGAGAGGGCTAAAAAACAGTTTCCTAGAAAATATTTAACTTTTGATGAGGCTTAAAGCTGGAATTGGTCCCCACCCCCACCCTCAGACTGAGAGAAGAAAAAGAGGACATTTTAAAAATCAGCACCTTGGCTTAACTGACACACCCTAACTCATGGTCTTCCATTAGAAATTAGTCTAAATACTTTCTAGTACATCTATCTGCAACACCTTCATGATTTATAGGTGATATAAAAGAATGCAAGGGCAGTGAATAAGAATATGGATCCGGTCATGGATGAAGAAACTAAACTGGTATGTATTACAGATATTTGATTAGAAAAGGGAAGTAGAGTATATTGTCCCAGGTTTCCTGTTCAGCATCTGAGACAAGAAACTGTGATTCTAGCATGTTGACAGTATGATTCCATCCCCAGATCCCTGTCAAGAACTCAAACATTTTGAGTTTAATTCTTGAGTCTGGATGGCAAAGGATTTTTTTAGCTCCTACCCAAGCTATCAAGAGGGGATTTAATGTAGTGTTGGACTCTTCCAGACTAATGGTGCCCCTTTAGTTTTAATAGACAATTTTCCTTCTCCCTGGAAACAGGCCATAGAGCAGAAGTTGGCTTTATGTGGGTTTTCTGTACCATTCTTAATTTCTTTAGGATATGACCAAGCCAAACAACTGCTCACCCAAAGAATAAGGGATATGGAGTTTCTGACTAAAGTTAATAAGTTGCCTCAACATGGCAGAAATTGGATTAATAAGGATACTTGGGAACCAGCAAGATACCTACAAAATCTAACTTTCCCCAAGCTGAGGATAGCATTTTTCAAAGCCAGGCATAACATCTTACCATCCACGCTGCTGCAAGGCAGATACTCCAAAAGCCCATTAGCCAAGCGTACCTGCCCATGAGGTGACAAGGAGATTGAAACTATTCCGCATGTAATTGTAAACTCTACAGGGATATCCATTCTGCTTATATTCTGCCCCTAATATGTAAATTTCCTGGAAAGCCAGACAATTTCTGTGTGAAACATCTTCTAGAAGATTCAAAACCCTATATCACTTGTGCAGTAGCTAAATTCTGTTTTGCTGTGATGGAAATAAGGCATAACTGGTTACGGAAATAAGGTTTAACACATACTAGCTATCTTGTTTTTAGATTATATATATTTTACTTCATAGATTGTAAAATGTTAGATTTACACTTGCACAGGTAATTAATGCACCATTATAGTAGTGTATGTCACATGGTAATGTTATTTTATCTTATGCTAGTATTTATCTCATCTATTTGATTTTACTTTGGTGTTGTTGTTTTTTTTTTTTTTTTGCTGGTCATTGACCAAATAAACAGTATTACATTTCATTTCAGACCAAGGGTGATGAGCAACTTCAGGACCCATCTGTTTTGGAAATGCCATCTAAGGGCTTCATGGTCACTGTGGCAAACATGAGGCTATCCCAGGGATAGCGATAGATGTAGACTCTCCAGAAGCCTTCTGAAGCTTCACAGGCTTTTCATGAATAAAGGAATTCCTTTGCTGTAGACAAGAAAGGCATTAAACACAGAAGATCTACCTACTCCTAAACATAGGAAGCAAGCCCTGTATATATTTCAGCCAAGGTATAAATTCTAGGCTTTTTCCTCCTGCCCTTTGAGTCTATGGACTTTGGGCCATTATTTTCCTGGCCTTGAGAGTCAGAGACATATATTCATTCTTTATGTAACTCTTCTGTCTGGCCTGAGAATCATTTATTCCCTTTTTTGCTAGCTTCAGTCCTTATGCCACCTCCCTCCCTTTCTTCTCGTTCACTTCCTTCCTTCAAATCCAGAGGTGTCAGATGCATCTCTTTCTCCATCTTTTAGTTGTGGGAGCTTAGATGGTATGTGTCCCTCCTTCTGTTCCCATTTTTTTATGGGTGCAGCTGAGAGAGTGCTGCCCTTCCATCATATTAACCCTTCCTTCTACCATCTGGGCACCTGAAAATTCCCCCTTCATCTGAAATTGGAGAGATTTTCTTCTTTTCAGTTCCTTCTATCCCCTTCCTCCTGGCACCAGATAGGTATAAAGGAGACATTTCCATCTCTTCTACTTCTTTAGGAAATTCCACCCCTCCACCCTCAGTCCATTCTAGAACTGTCCCACTCAGCTTTGTGCAGGGCAGTCTCTAGCTCTCTTTCATCAGGTCTACCGATGTCTCCCTACTCTTCCCCAAACCAATCTCCATTTCCCTCAGTATCAGAATTGCTGGCAACTGCCAACGCCCAAATGTGTGGTCAGTCATGTGGAACTGTTGAAGGAGGCAAGAGGTGTGTACATCACCTGCTGCTGTCCATGCTCATTCCATGTCTGGGTAACCTTTCCAGTTCACCAAATATTATAGGAGGGCCAAATTATATAGGGCCAAATTATAGGAGGTTTTTAGGCCATTTTTATATATGTTTTTAACTATTTATAGATTATGTTTATGTCTGGAGAGTCCTGTGTTTTTTTATTATTATTGTGAGCCTCCCAGAGTCACCCATTGGGGGAGATGGGCGGCATACAAATTTGAAAAATAAATAAATAAATAAATACTTCCATGTGCCATCCTGAGTCTAATTTCATCTTGAATTATTTGATCAATTACTTGAATTATGGATTTTTAGGTCATGGGGGTTTGGCTAAAAGAATAATTCCACACTGGAAGGAAATATCTATGTCTGATTTGCAGAAAGATTGTCATGTGTTCTTTGTCAATATTTGAATTAATCTTTTTTGATAAAGGGGTAAGTAAGTTTTTTGATCAATGCAGTTAAAGTTTTTGGATTTTTTTTTTATTGTACCATAAGTTCAATTCTTTCCTCCCCACTCCCCCCATGATTTTTCCCCTTTACATTGTTCTGTTTGTCACTTCTGAGGTTGTGTTGATTCTTTAATGCTATTATATATAATTATACTTTTTTGTTGATTAGTTTAGCATAATAAAAATATACATTAATTTTAAAAAATACTCTATTGCTCTTTGAATGAAATCAGGTACATAACTCGAGAAACCAGAAAACTCATGAAGACATGAGGATATTTTAACTTTAAATAATTTATTATAATCAACAATTAGGATTAGGTGTATGTAAACAACCCTAGGACTGAATTATGAAAAGGCGTGTAGGGTTGTCTATAGGGATTTGACAAATACAAACAAAGTAAGGTTGCAATTCTGTGTTTACCTGGGAATAAGTCCCACTGCATTCAAAGTCTGTCTGTCTGTCTGTCTGTCTGTCTGTCTGTCTATCTATCTATCTGCATATTTGATTTGAGGAGCTATTAAGGGCTACTAATTACTGCATCTAAATACTGTATTTTGCAGTCAATCAGCATTTTTAATTCAGAGATACCATCGCTAATCTACTGCAACTCCCAAAATCCCAGGCAACGTGGCTATTGAAGAGGCTTTACCAACCCAACTGGGGAAGGCTAATCCAATAATAATATTAGTTAGAAATGTCAGGGAGACAGATTTGGAGACTGACTCTGCAGACAAAGGAAAAGTGTTGATCCTTATGCTATTCTATACATTCTATACATTCTATTACACCTACTCCTTTTTTAGTAACTACCTCAGTTATCAACCATTCGCAAATAGGATGGTATTTAAAAATTCATTTTCTGACCAATGCACACATTTACAATGAAATTTCATGCACCTGACAACAACACATGCTGAACTAAGAGTAACACTGTATGAGATGGCAGCAACCAGCGATCTTTGCAATGTCTCTCTCTCTCTATAACTCACATGTTCACTTAGTGACCATTTTGCTTAATGACCTGGTCATTGGAACAGAACTCAGTCACTAAATGAGAAGTGGGTGTAGTTCAGAGACATGACTGTGCTTAATGCGAAAGCATCCAAATTCTCCTCATTTCTAAACATGGATGTTAGCTATGAGAGTTTGAGCTAATTCTCTGCAATCAAATGGACCCGATTAACACTTTTTTCTGGTGCTTCTTCAAATTCCTTGTTTAACACTACAACTACTGTTGAGAGTGCATCAAGGATTTTAGTGTGGCAAGCCATTTGTACAAGAAAGCTAAGTGCCAGGGAAAGAAAGCTTTCAGTAAAGCTTCTTCCCTGTCATCCATTCCTTTTTAAAAGAAGGAGTGCTCCATCAAAACGAAAATGCTTAACATGGTGAAGTTTGTCTATATCATGATTGATGAGCCAGTAGGAAGGAATCACTCTGCTGTTTTCTAGAGTACCCTGAGCTTTTCTATGCATGTGCAGAGGCACACACACAATCCTACTGATCTGCCTATCTGCTAGCATGTGCAGTTAAGGTATGCTCATGCGTGCCTTCATAAAGTAGGTCATTAAGTATATTGTCTCAGAATGAGGCCCAAGTAATAAAAAGTGTACACTGATTACAGGATGTGATCAAGGGAAAACACCAGCCTCCTTGTAAGGAAGCCACAGCTCCTGACTGTAAGTGTCTGTAGACTCCGTGCTTGCTAAGCATTAAGGCTGCTCTGAAGAAAGGGCAGGTGTGGGGGCTGGTTGAGGGCAGATGTTGGAAGATAACATTAAGAAGGCTTTGGAGGAAGCACCTGCTGGATTACCCTTATCAGACCTGAATAAACAGACATCCCAACCCTTTTATGCTTCCGGGTTGTGACTCACCTCATTGTCCTGACAGAGAAAAGAGTTGGTTCTGTTGAGCAGAGTGTAGCAATAAATAGAAAAAAATAAATCCTTTTTCATAAAAAAATCCTGACAGGTTCCTTATATTGGGAAGCCTCAGTCAGCGGGAAGGAAGGGGTCAGAGACTACGCAAGGAAAAAGTTGCTTATGTGCTCACAGCTGAGGCTGGAAGGCCTATTAAGACTGTTGGTGCAAAAGCAGGAGAACAAGTCTCAAACTGCTGCCGCCAGACCCATTTGCTTCCTTAGTTTGATATTTCATTTTTAGAATATACAATCCATGTAATGTTATTGAGTATTGGACTTATAAATGTTTAACTGTTTTATCTATCACTGAGACCCTTGTCCCATTAATCCTAAGAAAGCATGTTCAGCTAAATATAGCTTGGTTTATTTTATTCTGGGCCAAGAAGAAGAATATAGCAAAGAAATAGAAGGGAGGGAGACTGTATAGTACTATGGAAGTGCCCAAGAGGCCCACCAATATCCAGGATTCTCTTTTTGGATTATATTAGCTGCACTGGAAGATATGATGGAACATAACTGCTTGTCCCTTTCAGGATAAGCATGCATTGCAGACAGCCCAAGGAAGCTCCTATTTCCATTCGAGTGTTTCAAAGTACCTAGTAGGCTTATCTCACAGTAGATGGCAGTACCTGGCTCCTTTGGCTGATGTTGAAAAAGCTAAACAAGGCCACATGGGTTAAAATGGGAGACTACCAAGGCATCCCAGGGCTGCAGGCTAGGTTGGTAAATTGAGGGGGAAAAACATCCTCAAAGATGGCAAACCTCCTTATTCTCAAGAAAACGACATAAATGTATCCATGTGGTAAGAGCAAACTCAAGGAAAAGATTACTTACTTACTTCACACTGCTCAGTTTGCCTTTAAAATACCTCAGGCCTTAGGACCAGAATGTTTAAGGACCACCCACCATATTCCATGTCTGTAAGCAGGGTTTACCCCAATATGCTAGATTAGGCTAAAATCACATTGGGTAGTTTGTGCTTCAGAGTTTGTGACAACACAGCTATTGCCTTAGCATCTTATATAAGCCAGGCCATCACATTCAGCCATGATATAGATTGGTTTGTGTATAGCATGCTAGGCCTATACTGCAATCATGTTTTGTTAACCTATATATATGGTTCAGCATGTTTATATTAAAATCTTCAATGAAGTAGCTCCTGGGTCTGCTCTGCCACTTGTGGGTACCAAAGAGAGGGCCTAAGTTATGGGAAACTGTTCCCAAAGAGTTCTGACACCTGCTTTATTGATCTTTCAACATAAAGCAATGATGTTGTTGTTTTCCCCCAGTTGTTTAAATCTGTCACATGGAACAGAGTAAAAGTCTTTAAAACACCACCAGTGCTACTTGTTATTCTTATTTATCTAGAGACTCAGACATAAAAATAAATTTGGGTTTACAATTTTTATTGTTTATTCTTCACTTTCTAGATGAAAAACTTTCATTTCTCTCTCTCTGTCTCTGTCTCTGTCTCTGTCTCTCTCTCTCTCTCTCTCTCTCACACACACACACACACACACACCCAGGGAGGGTGCAAAAGGCAAGAGGATGGATAATGGATGGATAGATAGATACCAAAATCTAGGTAGCAAGGCTAGATTTGAGTTCCAGAAGAATCCAGGAGGAATACCCACCATGTACTGTGCATACAGTACTCCATTCTCTGTGAGGGCTTCAAAGTATAACAGTTGCCATCCATTTTTATAACTTTTGACAATCTCAGTTTAATACTCTTCTCATATCTCCTGGTGTTTTTTCACTTGAGTGCCATCATCATCTGGTGCTGTTCACATGGAAACCATCTCTTATTCTGAGTAGTCCTTTGTGCTTTGAGAACCATTCTGGTATTTTTCTACAAGTTGCAGAAGCTGAACTCTTCCAGAACTTCTTTTCTATCCATGTGCAGAGACACACACACAGTCACGCCTATCTGCTAGCATGTGCAGTTAAGGTATGCTCATGCATGCCTTCATAAAGTAGGTCATTAAGTATATTGTCTCAGAATGAGGCCCAAGTAATAAAAAATGTACACTGATTACAGGATGTGATCAAGGGAAAACACCAGCCTCCTTGTGAGGAAGCCACAGTCTGTAGACTCTGTGCTTGCTAAGCATTAAGAAGAAGAAAGGGCAGGTGTGGGGACTGCATGTTTGTGGAACAAACTACCCAATGTGATTTTAGCCTAATCTAGCATGTTGGGGTAAACCCTGCTTATAGACATGGAATACGGTGGGTGGTCCTTAAACATTCTGGTCCTAAGGTCTGAGGTATTTTAAAGGCAAACTGAGCAGTGTGAAGTAAAAGAAGAACAAATCTCCTTCATGGCTTGCTTTGAGTGGGTCTGACATACTCCAACTTTTATACTCGTCTTTTATACCCTACCACATTGATATATGCTACAAGATAATACAGGAGTCAAACAGCTCTCAACCAATATTTGATAACTACACATTATTTCTGATAACAGTATGGTGGCTTATGCTCCCTCTTTATACCTTTATATATGAATGATCTGACATGCAAGGTAATATGTGCTTGTTTTCTCATGGATGCTCATCCAGGTATGCCTCAAAAGCAAAACCGAATAGCATCTCACCATTCATGTTCCTCAGCAGCTGTTAATGAGAGATATTTTGCCACTGATTCCTGAATCTCCCACGTAAAAACATCATTGCTTACTTTGCTGGGCTATTTTTAAGAGTTTGTTTTAATAGGCCATGGCAATATATTCTTTTTTTAAAGCAGTATTTTTTTTTTTAAAAAAAGAGGGGGGTGATTAGCCAAACAGTGTTTGACATGAGAGTGTTTCACACATTTATTTTGGCAGTTCTGATGTCAAAATCATAAAAATGTTCAGTAACTGCTTGGCAGACTAACTCTCTTTTTGTTTGATTTATCTCTTTTAGAACCCTTTGGATAGCTTAGACTTGAATACAAGTAGTCCTCGCTTAAAGACAATAACTGGGACCAGAATTTTGTTTGCTAACCAAGCTGGCAATCCCTGGTTATCATTGTTAAACAAGGACCTCATGTGATCATGACTTCCAACTTCCTGCCAGCTTCCCCACTGACTTTACTTGTGGCAAGCTGGCAGGGAAGGTTGCAGGTCGCAATCATGTGACCATGGGACACCGCGATGGTCAGAAATCCAGGCTGTTGCTGAGTGCCCAGATCATGATCACATGACTACTGGGTGCTGCGATGGCCGGAACTTCAAGGACCAGTTGTAAGTACCACTTGTTCAGCACCATCACAAGTTCAAATGGTTGCTGGTTGTTAACCAAGGACTACCTGTATGGTGGTAGAAAATATTAGCAGTAGTTATAAATACCCAGAAGAAAAGATCCCCTTTATTATCCCACAATTTGTTCCTGTGTAAGACAACTTTCTCTCTTCCTTCTTTGTTTCTTTATAAAATAGTCAATACATATCCATATAAAAAATAATACTACAATTCTAACAACTATCAATACATATTTTCAGCACAAATAAAACTCTACCCCAGTCTCCTGGTGTTAGATGGATCTGTACTTTTTTTGTTGGCCTTTGAGCCAGTCTTGAGTCTCAGGAACTTCATACACAAGTCCATGCAGTTTTCTCAGCAAGATTTTCAGAAGTGGTTGCCAGTTTTCTTCCTAGGGCTGAGAGAGAGGGAGTGGCCCAAGGTCACCCTTTCTAAGAAGAAGGCAAGGGCAAACCACTTCCAAAAATGCTGCCTAGTGTCAACCTTTGAGGAAGACCAGGTCAGGAATTAGACTCCACAAGGACTACTGGAACAATATTGTTGCAGAGTATAATACCCAAATCTTGAAAACGTGACAACGTCTCCCCACTCTTATACCAAAGAGAATCAAGGTAGGGCCATCCCTGCCTTTTTCCCTCCTCCCTTCCTGCGCTAAGCTGCTGATTCCATTATGGCTGTTGAACATCTTCTTCAAAGCCATCTCTGTATTCCTTTAAACCTAGAAAACTGTGTGGATTGTCCATGTAGTCACCACAAGTCAAGACTGACTCAAAGGAATCATTTGAGTAAATGATAAATACATGGTAATGTTAATTCAGCTTTTCTTTAAATGCTCATTTAGTACAAATATAATACATATTGTTTTAAATTTTTAAATTGCGAACATACAAGATTCCTTGTTAAGTGCAAAATGACAATTTTATTTGGTCCATAAATAGCAGGATTTTCTCTGATCATCCTCTTGATTAGTAATCAGTAATTCAACCCTCTTCCAATAGTGGTATTATCTTGTAATTTATTTGTATGACTGGCTTTTTACCTGATAAGATTAAAAGTATTAAAACTAATGGTAACGTAACACTTGATGTAGATATCTAAGTCCCTGAAATATTCTATCATGCCTTTCCCCCCGTGTCTGTATGTTTATTTTGAAAATATGTTCAGTTAGGAAGGTTTAAAGGGTTCAGATCTGGTCTTCCATTGTTAATGCAGGTGTAATCTGATTTATGTGCACTCATCTCTGCTTTCCTCTAAGTCCAAAAAAAGTTGTTTAATAGCTCATACTTTTGCATCCGGGACTGAATATCCTCCTTTCTAGAGGAATGCCCTCCAGCCCTCTTTATAATTGCATCCCCATCAATACGAGAAACGCCTTCTTTTGTACCACATTGTTTTTTCTATCTCCTATTCTGGTAGTCGTGCTTCCTTACAAAGTTTCTGTTTCTAATACCTTGTTCTATCAGAGCTGTACTTCACAAATCTGGCCTCTCAGGGGCCATGTCTTGTTTTAGGAACAGCTTTGCATTTTGAGAACCATCTTGTGTATTGCATTCTCAGAAGTTTTCTTCGGGTTTTTTTTCAACATTCTGCATTAACTGAATTTTCCAGAACAAACCCTTTTGCTTCTTTAACCTGTTTTGAATGGATCTCATATAACCACTTTTATATATCTCCCTTCATACCTTCACACAAATATATAGCACAAGGTACATATAGTAACCACACAGCAACACTGATAGCAATATGGTGACAAATACGTATAATTTTAATCCTGCTATGCTGACTTTGTAACCAGGGGGTGCGGGGCATTAAAGTTTATTTTCATATTTACATTTTAATTGTGATATTATTTGTGGTAAACTGTCCAGAGAATACAACTGAAAAGAGGGAATAAAAATACTTCTAAGGAATACATCCAACTCACAATTTGATGGAATCTGAGCCCAGTCCAAGGAGAGAGATCTTCTTGATTTTCCTCACTGCTCTCCTTATGCAGAACTGAAGAGCTGAGCAGGTCCTATTGCTTCAAATATTAGGGGCTATGTGTGTGTGTACAGAGTCAAAATGTTTTCAGTCTTCAGTCCAGCTATCACAGACTGGAAAAAGAGGTAAGGGAGGTTAGCTAAAGAGTGAAGAAAAAAAGATAAGGTTCCCCTCCTCTTATCTTTATGGGAAAACTCAAACAGCACTTTTAATGATGAGAACATTCTGCTCATTCTAAAACATCTCGAGTGCTTTACCACATCATGAATTCTCCTTGGGCACCACTGCCATCATGCAGAAAAAAACAATAGGGAGAAAAATAAAGACCAAAAAGCGGGAATGGAAGGGAGGGGGGTTACCAAGCTTACACTCATTATTCTCTGCTGGCTGCTAGCGGCTTGTTAAGTAGCTTGTATGCTGGATTATCTGAGTCATGCAGCCCAGCAAATGGGGTCTCTTACAAGCTGATGCTGTGAAAACTCAAAGTTGGTTTGGGCTGTGTCTTCCTGTAGTGCCAAGGGCTTTGTTTGGGAGATGAGTTGCTTGCATAAGGCATAGAGCTGGGGATCAGAGAGGCCTGCAAAGATCTACTTCCAGCAGCACAGTTTGCATTAATCTTCTCATTCTGAGCAGGGGTGGATTATCATTAGGAAACTTCTGGTCTGTCTGTCTGTCTGTCTGTCTGTCTCTCTCTCCTTCCTTCCTTCCTTCCTTCCTTCCTTCCTTCCTTCCTTCCTTCCTTCCTTCCTTCCTTCCTTCCTTCCTTCCCCTTTTCCCCCTTCTTTGAAGGATATTCTCAAAGATTTCAGCCTTTTAGGCTAAATAAGACAAAGCAAAAGAGAGAGCAGAAAGCAAAAGAGAAAAAAGAAAAGAGGAATAAAGGGATGACTATAAAGACAGACGTAAAAATGGGAAAGATATTTATTTTAGAAAAGTCAGAGAAGATTAGTGGAAGGGGTCAAAGGTGGCAGGGCTGTCAAAAAGAACTAGAATGGGAAAAGCCCTCTTAATCACATGAACAATGTGGATAAAAGGACATCATTTTAAGGAAGTAGAAAATTAAATTACTCTATGAAGAAGAGAAGAAGGGACCAAAAGACAGGAAAGAAACATGAACTTTCAAAAAGGAAATGTGCATGTGGTCATATCAGCACTCCAGCTGTATTTCTATGCATTCGATTTTTCTATTCCTCATTCTATATGTACACAGTTTCCTCCTCCTGAATTTATATGGACTTGCCTCCCTAATCTAATGATAGTATAGATTGTATAATGGCATCCCCTACTGTATGTAAGAACATAGAGCTTGGTAGAGTCAAGACAAACAACCCAGGTTTATTCCTGCTTTTAGTGATCATGAGTCACTTCAGCTTGTTTCTTTTCAATGTCTCTGCTCTAAATGTGAGAAATTATAAAGCCATTACATTGTCTCTGTCACTGGAAATAGGCATGATAGTGTTGATGCTGCACCCATGTTGGGAAGCTGCAATGAGGAGGGTGAAAAGACACCAAAACGATGGCAACACTGTGGATTGATGGTCCCTAGGCTTAAGAATTAAGTAAATGGCATACTCTGAATGAGGTTGTCTTCCTTCGATGAGGCAAATATAGAACTAGGAAGCCCTATCACATACCAAGATTCCTTGCAGAATAGCCTGTTGTGACCACAACGTTTGCAGTCTGCTAAGTTGCCATCTTGTTCTTCCTCCAGAGGTAAAAGAGGGAAGAGAGTCAATTAAATGCTGTTGCAGTGATATAGATTAATCAATATTTATCACAAGATAGTTTCAGTATACTGATACACCAGGATGCCCAACAATATATAAGGAGCCAATGTTTAGTCTCCGTATTGTTTTACAAGAGAAGATGAACCATATATTGCAGGTCCTTCCTTATATTCTTAAGCAAGAATGCCTAATTGGGACCTTAACTGTTCAATTATGCCTTCAATATCTAGATACCCTGAGTGATACCTTACTTAGTAAATGTAAGCAAGGCAGCCAGGTTTCTGATTTTACCAGGTAGATCAGAGATCTAAATCACAAATCTCATGCATAAATAGTTGTATCAGTCTAACACATACCTTTCATGAAGAGAACACAATCCGTAATCCAGTTAATCAGATCAGGAAGAATTAAAGTTTATGTAATCTGCTTGGTTCTGATTGTGATCTCCCCTCTTTCCTTCGTAGGCTGAACCTTCCAGCGGTGACAGGCCAAGCTGTTCTAGATGTCAGCTATGCTTGCTGCCACTATGCCCACGCAGTGGCTGCCATATCCTCATTCGGCCCAGGAGGAAAAGGAAAACACACAAGGCAGAAGGAACAGCAGGCTTGCGCCGATGTCCCTGAAAATTCCACCAAAGCCACTGATAAGGCTGATAATGTGTTCCATGCCTTCCCATCAACTCACAGTACTGAGGACGCACTGTCACCACGCCTACCTGCATCTTAAGGCACCCTCCCTCAGGCAGGAGGATAGGATCAGCCCAGGAAGGAAAATACTATTCTGCCAACTTCATATGGGAAGAGCCCAAGACACACATGGGGCTTCAATCTGGTAAGCAGCAGTAGCCTCCCGTGATCTCTTGCCTAAAACTTGCAGGTGGAAAGCAGGAATTAGAACCCCATTAGAAGACAATGGAAAGACTTCCACACCTAGCCTCCATGGCAAAGACACTGCTCCAGGCTATTTAAAAAATAGATGGAGCACAGCATTCATACAAGGCAAAAGAAATATGGAGAAACAGTTGAGGCAATTCTGTTATGGCAAGTATGCCCATTTCTCTTTTCTTCCCTGGATGGGGGGTTCTCTATCATGGCACCCCTAGTTATTAGAGTAGAATGAATGTTGGGTTTTATATCTTGAGCCACGGAGGAAGGGAGCAGAGAAATTTCATCACTGTATCTTATTCTGGATTTCACTTCTTATGCAAACATGCACTTATGTTGAGGGTGTGGCTTTGATCATGGCCTGGAGGAGTAAAGGATATAGCATATGGTCCTTTTCTATCTTGTTTCCCTCATTCCCATGGCTGCCTGTTTTTACAATTCTGGTGCTAAACTTTTCCAGTTTGCTAATATTCTGGAGGTATCGTAACTTTCATGGAATTGGTATTTTTTATCTTCTTCTAGCTTAGCAGAACATCCACCAATCCTGTCAACCATCAGCCAGTGTACCTAATTAGGATTTTATTGAAAACTGGACTTAAAATCACAGTTCCAGACATTATAGTGTGGCTCTGTAGTTTCAAAATAGTTGCCTAGTACAGTTGATGAAGAGGGAACAGGCAAGAATAGTAAGTAGAACAAAAGAAGTGTTGTAATCACTGACCAAACATGGAGAATTTAGACATTTGTTGTGCTACTCAGTTATGGAACCAGAGGAACCCTGCACGTTTCTTAACACATGTATGCCACAGTTGGTAAAACAAAATCCACTGAGGACAAACTGTTCTGTCTTCCTTCTCCCACTCATAAGATGGCACAAGAAATGTGTTTAAAAACTGAAGTATCACTATATGCAAAAGAAAAATATTTTACAATGAAGACAATACCATAAGAGCCATTCTGGATCACAGAAGAACCCAAACTAGTTTTGCAGGTACTAAGCAGCTCAATAGCCATTACAGGTAGTCCTCAATTACCAACTGCAATTGGGATCGCTAACTTTGTCGCTAAGCAATGTGGTCATTAAGTGAAACAAAATGTGATTGTGCCAACTTATGTCAATTCTGGCTGTGGTCATTAAGTGAATCACCTGTGGTTGTTAACTGTGATGTCACATGACCGTGACTTGCAACCTCCTGTTGGCTTCCCCACTGACTTTGCTTGTCAGAAGTCAGCTGTGAAGCTCGCAAATGGCAATCACGTGACCGCAGGATGCAGTGATCATCGTAAATGCGTGCCGGTTGCCAAGCACCCAAATTTTGATCATGTGACACAGGGATGCTGCAACGGCCACAACTTCAAAGACCAATCATAAATTTCCTTTTTAATGAGTGGTCATTAAGCGAGTTCTATCTGTAGTTAATATTAACATGCCAAAGAGATAAGAGTTATTGTATACCCCATAACTTTGATAGGTGCAACATAGCATATAAGAATTGTATTTTTCCTTTGCACATGTGTTACATATTCAGGAGTGCTTAGCTCTCTAATTACCTATTTTTGGGTAATGTGCCTAGCAACATCATTACTTCTGATATAAGTAGCTATAATAAATTCCCACCAAGTCTTTTCTCACATTCATAGTTTGAGACTGGGATTCATACTAAAAGAAAATGGTCACTAGAGTGAAGTCTTACTGGAAAGGACAGGGTACCCTCTAGAGTTAGAACCACTTGAATCTTCAGAATGGATGTTAACTTGCATAACAAAATGCTTTCTTTTCTTCTGCAGCATAACTAATAATATTTCCTATTAGGGAACTCCTATCTGGTTCTTTCTGGGAGGTCTAACTCTGTGAATAAGAATCTTGCCCAGAATTCTTTTTGCTGTTATCACAGATGTCCATTAGAGGCAACAATGATGTAAGGCACATCACAGTGTTCTTATGCAGAGGATGCAAATTGTGTAATTTACATCACTTATGTCATGACACAAATGGCCTTTATACATAATTCATATTATTTGGTGATGATGAGGACATGGCACACATGATGTCACTTGCCTTTCCTTGTTCCCTAATGGATGCTCATCCACGTATGCCTCAAAAGCAAAACCGAATAGCACCTCACCATTCACTTTCCTCAACAACTGTAGATAAGAGATATATTGCCATTGATTCCTGAATCTCCCACTATTTAATTTCATTGGGTGATACCTTATGACAGGCAGAGAGAATCTCTCTCTACCATTTTCTTCACTTACAAATGTATACACTTCTATCTTGTTCCCTGTCTTTACCTTTTTAATAAGATGCCAATTTAGAAATAATTACTATGATTTTTTAAAAATATACAACTCATCTCACTGTTATAAAGAAGACTGACCGTCCAAGTACTGGACAAGTACTTGATGGCCAACCTCAAGATTCTTCTTCATCCTTCTTATGGGTCTCTTAGCCAATGGACAAAGTTGAGGACACCTCCAAATAAAGAGCTGTCTTTTAATAGCCCTTCAAATAGGATATCCATTCTATTGCTCTTTTAAAAACAAGTTAGAGTATTAAAATATTCAACCATGTTTGAGTCAGCAGAAAACTAAACTAGCATAAAATTTGCTCTCCTGATTGCTGAACCCTAGACTGCATCTGTTATCACCTGATTTCCCTCTGTGATACTAAGTGACAAAACTTAATAGATTTTGCACACCTTGAAGCTGCTCTTGGAGAGCAGCCAGATTTAGGGGAAGAATACTGCTTTAACACTGGTACAGCTAAGATTGATTCATTCATGGGCTGGAGATGCAAGAAAGGTAGTGTCACATGGACAGTGGTCAGCCTGACACACAGCAAGATTTGTGACTGAACCAGCAGCAAATTTACTGGGTAAGTATATGTGATTCTGCTTGCAAAGTCAGGAGAAAGCCAGGCCAGTCCCACAGCTGTGGAAACGTAAGATAAAGGTAAGGAACAAGTAGTTAGATTCCAACTTCTACCAATTCCAAAGATAAAGATTGCTAGTATCTAATGGTATTTGAAAGGCCACACATTCCCCATCCCATTCTTTTTATATGCACATTAATCCATATACTTAAAAGTCAATACGCCATTTTTAAAAGAAAGCCTTTTAAATGCATCTCCCTCTGTCCTCCTGTATTTGACATTTAGGCTGAAATCCCAAACTAACTTAGTTGGCATTATAATCCATCATATTCTATAGAACCTGTTTGAATCATAGGATTGTGCTATAAAGGTATTTTGGGGACATCACTTTTTGCAAGTTCTGTGGTGAATGTTTCAAATGGAATTTGATTTCTCCATATTTACAATCCTTTCAGCAAATGGTGCGTCTGATGGTATCACAGGTCTTGCATGGAAACCACAATTTCTCTTCAATATGCTTTTGGGATTACCAAATTCTATATCTCCTCCTCTGTCTTTAATTGTCCCTGGTTTGGAAGAGATTGCTAAATGATAGGGCTTATGTCAATGCTGTGAAAAACTCTACTTTCTGGTTCTTACAATCAGGTTGGGGCAACGGGCTGCTAGACATCATCCCTCACCACTGGTCCAGTTGATGGGAGCCTAATGGATGGTGTAGATCAGGCAAAGGAACAGTTCCTAAGTATTTCTATTGGCATTGCACAATCACTGTGGTGTTTCTTTCCTGTATCTAGAATATAAGTCCTGAATCAAAACTGTTCAATGTATCCTGGCATTAACATGGAAACGGTATATGGAGAGTCTCTACAAGTGATGGGGAACTGTGCAAAATGAAGCACAGTTTGATTCAGTCCATCATCCAACTGAATTTTCACCCACATCTAAGCTATAAAAGACAGAGAGAGAAAAAGATGACTTTCTATTGGGATGAAAAATGACAGCCGAATCCATAAGTCACTTAGACCAAAATATTAGAATGTCTGCTTTAGGCTACAATCCTCTTATTAAAATCAGAGGGATTTACCTCTGAATAAGCATTGGGGAGGAAAAGGGCTGCTAATCCCTTTGAAGCAAACAGAGGTTAAAATGCTTTCACTTAATCAGGATTTAAACTGCTCTGTTTTCCACCATCAGTATCAACCTGTATATTTGTCAGTGCTGATGGGCTACCCTCTTGGCCTTAGCTCAGCTGATGCTGACTCTTAGGCAAAGGTCTGTATCTATAATTCTGGCTCAGGATGCAGGTTCAAGCATATATAAATATATAAATGGTTAAATAAATGAAAACTGACACATATGATCATTGAAGGCCCATCAACAGTAGCAGCCCAGGATGGTGCTCGACTTAGTTCAAAACAGTTATCTTTAAACCCTAAGCAGCTTTGGGCTTGAAGATCCGAAGAACATCACCTTAGGGATGTAAGCCTGCCTCCAAGCGTCCCTCCAAATTAAACTAGGCTGGTGGATACAAAACAGGGCATCCTAAGTTATGGCCTGGCATTTCTGGAACTCCTTGCCTTCCCCGTGGAGATTTTCCTGGTGCCTCCTTGATGGTAGTTATCCATCAGCAGGCATTTCTCTTCCCTCAGGCATTTTAGATTAGATATCAATAATATCTAGGGTATCTTACAAATGACCTACAAGCAAGCTGTTAGGTAGATTAGTTTCAACCTTGGGATTATCCAGTAAAAATAAGCTACTGCTTTTGTTCTGTTCTTTGTTGGCATGTGTAATAGTATACACAGAGAGAGAGAGACAGGCAAACACAATGTACAGTATGTGTGTGGGCAACTGTTTGATCAGTAGTTTAAAAATCCGGTACTGAGAAAGTTGCTGTAAAAAGGGAGCTCCATCACCTCCACCAAAACGGCAACTAAAATGAATTACTCATTAAAAGTAAATAGACTATTTACAGTATGTGTACAAAGAGGGAGCAAGAGACTTTTACTATGTAAGTTTTATTATGACTGAATCACAACATGAATAAAAGGTTCAAAATATGTAGCTAGGCAATAGTTTTATTAGAAATATACACAGAATGGTAGGCAAGCTTTGAAGATCTCCTGATCTCTTCATCATTTTTTCTTCAGGGCGAGGTAAAGCTGACTTGATTTTGAAGTCAAAAAATGCATATGATCAAAAGTACAACAATGGAATGGTGGAAAAGCTACAATTTTAAATAGTTGAGGTCCTACCATACTTCATGAGGATGTCAGGCTATACCTACAGTTAATGGAGTAAAAAGACACATAATGCTTGATTTCTTCCTTTTTCAAAACATTTCCAGTATTTATCTGAATTTGTCCTCAAATGTTACCAAACATGTAGATTCCTTGGCAGTTTTGACTAGAGAAATAGCACACTTAGCAAAATAAAAGAGATTAATTTTGATCTTAGGTATTAGTCAAAAGAAATGAAGCAATTGTTATTTAGAGGTTGGAGATAAGTAAACCTTTTTATTCTCTGGTACTAGATGTTGGAAAATCACTAACTTCCAGTTTAGTGTGCGCTCAGCACACTCCAAGTCAGTCCCTATATCTGGATCAGAACAAGCACATGTCACTCAGTTCAGTGAGCCAAAATATAGTTTGATGTTTACTTATTAAACATCAGCAAACCTCAAAGACAGTTAACTGATAAAAGGGGACAAAAGGCAGACGAAATCAGGGACAGAGAAAGACATAAACAACAGGCAACAATTTACGTTATCTGCATGTATATCTGTATCTATCCAAGGGACAGAACTTTCCTGAGCCACTGGAAACAATACATTGGCTAATTAGCAGAGAGAGTTCCAAAGGGAGTGGTCTTTGTTCCAGCTTTAACCCTTTTAGGTACAGAATAGCAGCAGAAGAGAGATGGAAAGTAGGACACCAGGTGACCCTCCTCTATCCTGCACCATTAAAGAAACAATTTGGTGGGCAAAGATGAGGCTTGTACAGCTAAATTTTTTTTTTCAATGACACATGAAATAAGTAAGCCAGGTTTACCCATATATTTCTGCTTATTCGATTTGAATTAATATTACCAGTGTTGCTTTATAAAGTCAAAAGCCTAACTACTGTGCAAACAATAAGGTGTTTTTCAAAAACCCATTGATATCTGGTAAAAGTCACCACAAAGTTGTCTAAATTGTTACTACATCAGAGAAGCTTACTCTTACACACACCTATTCAAAATAAACCTGTTTCCAGTAGGGTTTACTTTCAGGTATGGGATTGCAAATTAATTCAAGGGAGACTATTATTTCAACTCTGTTATTCATAAGTAATTCTACCAGAGGATTATAAAATGCAGAAGGAACATTCCAATAGAAATTCCAAATAACATGGATATGATGGAAAAAACAAAAGAATTTAACTATACAAAACATCACAATAAATAAAAACATCCCATTGATGGCACTTCAGATAACAGGATGAAAATTGGGTTCCAGTTTCAATATAGTTGATAATTATTATAGGTACCGTAGCTTGACTTTTTTAAAAGGTGGGTTCTTGTTTTGCTTTTGTCCTCATTCCTGGAAATAATTCTTTGGAAAAAGGCTGACTTTTTGATAAACTCTCCAGAGGTAGGTTGCATTCTGCAAGGTGACGTCTAGAAACCTGCAGACTCAAAGTTCTACCATTAGGAACTTTGCGCTAAGAATATGCCCTTTTTTTCCTTCACAGTCTGACATCTTGCAAATCTCAATTTTAACTTTTGAAGAAAAAGTTTCTAATCCTTCTACTGGAACACATCTCCATGGTTTTTATTTAAATTTAAAACAATATTTATTTTAAAATATATTTAGAAACAGTGGTTTCAGTCTGACTGTCTCCCTCTACTACTACTTTTTAACAGCTCACAGCAGACACAACACCAGTTGCTAAGGGTTATTGAAATAATCAATGCTATGAATAGATGACAAACATAATTTGTCACACAAAGTTCTGCAATTTGTTGCACCGTTATCATAACTACCATGGAGGATGAAGAGAAAGAAAGAGAAAGAAAGACTCAGGCAACAGTGCACAACTTGTACACTGAACTCTTTTCTTACACTGCTTCACAACTGCATGAGCAGCTTTATATTTTCAGTTAACAAAGTAAACCAATGTTTTGTAATAGTTTCTACCTTTTGTTTTATACTAGGTTGAAAAATGAATTTTTATTTTATGGGAAAAAAAACCCTGAGCTTCCAACAGTAGCTTCCTTCCTTCCTTCCTTCCTTCCTTCCTGCCTGCCTGCCTTCCAAAATTTGGGGATCTTTTTATTTTCTGCTGTAATAATGTGGGGAAAGCCAAAGTCATCCTGATCAGAAAACACCTAATAGCAATTCATTTTTAAAAAATCATTTGAAAATGTATATGTGTAGCCCATCAAGAAATATAAGCATTCAATTTCAGTTAATTTTTCATTGGTCTAAATTTTAATTTAGAGGCACAGGAGCAGTAGAGAGGAGAGAAAAAGCTGGCTTGAAATAGCCACCAAGCATGTATATTTTTCCACTCCTATTGCATCCGCAGAATGCCGCCCGGCGGCCCTGTTTAAGATCACCCAATCTCTTTTGGGAAAGGAGGCCCCAGTGGCCCACTTGCAGGGCCACATTGAGGAGTTTTCTGGGCATCTGGAGGATAAAATTGCTCAGATCAGTTCCCAGTTGGATACCAAGTGTGGGGCATGGCCTGTGGAGAAGCCTGGGGATCGTGCTTACCCTATTATCTGGGAAAAGTTTGATCCTGTTGGGCCTGAGGATGTGGACAGGGTCCTCCGGTCTGTAGATGCCACCACTTGCCAATTAGATCCATGCCCCACCTGGCTGGTTAAGGCCGCTCGGGAGGTGACATGTGGGTGGGTCCAGGCAATGGTGAACTCATCCTTGAGAGAGGGAGTGTTTCTGGCTGCCTTTAAAGAGGTGCTGGTGCATCCCCTCCTCTAGAAACCGTCGCTGGATCCCAACATACTGAACAATTTTCGTCCAGTCTCCCACCATTTTTAGGGAAAGGTGGTTGAGAAAGTCATGGCGCTGCAGCTCCAGAGGTTCCAGGATGAAACAGATTATCTGGATCTTTTTCAGTCAGGTTTCAGGCCCGAATATGGGGTGGAAACAGCATTGGTCTCACTCCTGGATTATTTCTGGCAGGAGTGGGACAGGTGCATCCATCCTTGCTCTTCTTGACTTCTCAGCGGCTTTCGATACCATTGACTGTGGTATCCTTTTGGGTTGGCTTGGGGAGTAGGGATGGGTGGTGCAGTTTTCCGGAGGTTCACTTCCATCCTTCAAGGGTGGTCCCAATTGGTGTTGATAGGGAGCAAGAGGTCCAGCCCACAGCCCCTCCTTTGTGGTGTGCAACAGGGTTCAATACTCTCTCTGCTCCGCTTCCATCTACATGAAACCACTGGGTGAGATCATCTGCCACTGTGGGATGAGGTATCATCAATATGCAAACAATACCCAATTATACATCTCCATCCTGGGTGATTTGAGTGATACTGTGACCACCCTTTCGAGGTGCCTGGAGGCTATGGGGGTCTGGATGGGGTGCAACAGGCTTCAGCTGAACCTGGTAAGATGGAGTGGCTGTGGATTGGGGGCTCCTCTGTATCCAGGAGTTTACCATCTTTGGTTCTGGATGAGGTGTCACTGCCCCAGACAGACCTGATGCGGAATCTGGGGGTCCTCCTGGACTCATGACTCCTGCTAAAGGAGAAGGTGGCAGTCATGTCCAGGAGGACCTTTGCTCAACTTTGTGTTGTGCACCAGTTATGCCCTTTCCTGGATCAGGAGGCCGTACAGTCAGTCACTCATTGTGATGGAATGGTTTGGTGAAGGCCGCGCTCAGGGAGATAAGCATTTCCTTAGCCTCCAGCAAGAGCGTGGGAAGGTTAAGAGGATGAGACTGGCACCACCCTAAGGAATTCGCAGTGTTTGCTTGCTGGCTTGGGAAGTTTAGATTCAGTCTGGCAAGATTCTGTCTTGTGGGTGAAAGCTAATAAATGCTATCAAACTATACCTGTACTGTCTCATGGAGTTCTTTGGGCTGAACCTGACACTCATGCCCTCATCATCTCCCATATAGACTATTGCAACTCTACATGGGGCTACTCTTGAAGAGTATCCAGAAGCTACAGCTGGTGCAAAATGCGGCCATGCAGGCAATTTTGGGCGCCCCAAGGATGGCATATGTAACACCTTTGCTGCGGGAGCTGCATTGGGTGCCAGTTTGCTTCCAGGTCCAATTCAAGGTATTGGTTATCACCTTTAAAGCCCTACATGGCATGGGACCAGGTTACCTGAGGGACCGTCTCATCCCCATTATGTTGACCTGTCCCACCCAGTCAGGCAGAGAAGGTATGTTACGGACCCTATGAAAAAATGTCAACTGACAGGGCCCAGGAGGAGAGCCTTCTCTGCTGTTCCCCCACCCCCACCCCCACCCCCACCCCGATGGAACACTCTTCCCCCAGAATGAGGCAGGCCCCCACTCTCCCAGCCTTCCGGAAAGGGCTGAAGACCTGGCTCTGCCACTTCATGTGGGGTGAGAGGGGATATAACCAACCCTGCAGGTGGCTAGCACCTTCAAGATGCTCCCCAAGCCTAATAATTCTTTGGAAGATATTTATTATTTATATAGGAAGTCTTCTTGTAATGTATTTTAATTCATATTTATTCTATTTTAATTCATGTTTATTCTTTTTTACTGTAAACCACCCAGAGTTGCTCTGCAGTGAGATGAGTGGTGACAAGTTTGAAATATAAACAAATAAGTAAAAAAATAAGTGCTCCAAGCAGATTCTTTCTGGACGTTTAACTGCATCTACCAGTTTACTGTCTGTGCTAGTACAGCTGTCTTCTGCTCCTTTGGCTCCATCTCAGATATTTTAATCCATCAAAAGTCTGTATCATATTTTATTCAAACCTTCTGCTCCTATATAGAATTCTTTTAAAAAGGGCATGGAAGGAGATGCCTGGGGTGGATGGACAGGGCTCTGGCAGGGAGCCAGAAGGGACAGTGGGGATAAGTGTTCCTGGCCAGAAGACAGAAAGGCCTTCAACAGTATGCAGGGAACAACGGGCCTGGTAACACTATTGAATTAAATTGTCATTTCTTATGTAGTTTCTCTGGATGCAGGTTTCTTAATTTAAAGGGGGTTTTTTGGAACTATGTAAGTATATAAAACTCTAACCCTTTTCAGATTGATCCAAGCAAATTTCTGTGTGAATTCTTTACTAAAGGACAGATACTACTGCAGTGTTTTTCAAACTTGGCACCTTTAAGGTGTGGATTCTGTTCAGTGCTGTTGTCTATGCTGTGAGCAAGTCAATTTCCAGGGCTCTTGCAAAACTATCCTCATAGAAGCTGTTATTAGAGGTTGTCATTCCTAACCAACACAGACACAAATTAACAGTGACGGGAGTCATAATCCAAAATATCCAAAGTGTGCCAGACCTGAGAAAGACTAAAAAGAGGCTACAGATTTACAGAACTTTCCTATATGCCCGATTGGTTGGATCTGAAGGTAGATTCGCCACTAACGAAAGCTCTGGAGTGTTTGTTTTCTCTCCTCTCTAATCAAACCAATACAAGGACATTTATTAACACTAGCACCAGATGGAGTGGGTCCAGCAATTGGAAGGGGCTGTAAATCCTGTCACATTCTCCTGTCTCTAATACCAGAGAAGAGCCAATCTCAGTGCCTTCCAAGAGAAATGGATATATCAGGGACCTTAAACACAAATCACCATGAGTGCCACGTGATTTATTGAATTTTTAAAAAAAAGTGTTTGTATGTATGTATGTATGTATGTATGTATGTATGTATGTAATACATTTATATTGCCACCGGTCTCATGAAATATGACTCTGGATGCCATACAACATAGTCACAATTTATTGAAATATACAGCTACTTTTTCCCATTTCACTATGGCCACTTATCTGAAAGTTCCTTTTCTGAACCAGGACACCATTATTTGGTTTGGTGGTTGTTGAATCACAGCATAAATTCCTTAAACCTATAATCTGAAACTGGCAGGTTTATCTGCTCAGGATCCCATCTCAGCCTTTTGGCTAGGAACCACTGGGTATCCCTCAGTAGAGGCAACTGTGCCTTAAATTTATTTCTGCCAAGAAATAAAAACTATACTGGCAGTTCTCAAAAGAAAAAAAAAAGTGTTTGGTTTTCAATGCGACATAGGTCACTCTTTTACAAGAGGTTATATTTCTTGCAAATTTACCTCAGGTTTGGATTACTTTTAATGGCAAGTGGGCTAAAAACTGACCAAAGAAATACATTCTGTCACGCACATTAAAAAAGCAATTGCCATTTGGCATTTTTCTGCTGTGATGTATGAGGAAGCCTGAATGCTTATGGGGTTAAATCAGTTTTAAGATCTGAGCCTAAAGTGAGGGCTTGTACTCTAAATTTCCTCCCTCCAATTGCCTAATCAGGGACCAAACCATTAATCATGCACTTTTTCAGATAACCATACTAGCCAGAAATTTTGATTTCTTGTCAATACATTATTTTGGTGCTCTTCTTGTTTGGCAGATCAAGGAAAACAAATGATCTAAAATTAAAATCTGAGCAACTGATGGCAACCAGGAGGGAGGGGAAAGGATGGTTGACAGCTGAGAACAGCAGAAAACACCTCTCTCCCTGTACATCTAGCAAAGAGTGCCTGCCAGAAGTGGGCACCAGCTCGCCATTCTTGTCAGGCACTACAGAAGTTAGGTTTAGAAGACATGGTTCTGCGCCCCATCAGAGAGGGCTGCTTGCACTTCTAGACCTGTATCAAGGCACCATCAGAACTCAGGGCTTGCTCCCACCACCATTGCCACCATCCCAGCTCCTCCTTTCTATGGCTTTAGGGTAAGAAGAATGGCACCATGCTCAGGCAGGGCATCCTAAAGCTCTGAGAAGGAGGAACTACAGCAGGGGTGGTAGGTGCAAGCCCCATCCATGACTTAAGCTGTAATGGCACTTCATTGTGGGGCTTGGTGTGTAGCTACCCCTTGACTTGCCCTGCCCAGACATGGAGTTGTACTTTCTTCCTGCCTAAGGGAAGATCCATAGCGCCACGCTGCAATGAGCCAGCTGCCGATCTACTTCTAGCTGCCACTCTCCTACTGGACGTGTGAATGAGGCCCAGGCAGCAAAAATTACCTGAGGAATTATAACCGGCCCATGAAATTGAGATCCATGTACTATATGCTAAAGTACATTGGCAATTGTTTGAATATACGCTCATTGTATTCAACATCTTCATTTTTCTGGATAGAGAAACTAAAAGAAAGGGCAGAAGGCTCTTTGCTAATTTCAGTGATTCTTAAGCTCCGATCTGCATTATAAGAAAGCAAAGGAGGCGGACAGAATCAGAAGACCTCTACTCTACCCAGGTATTACAAGGTTTAAAAGAGGCTCTGGGCATTCTGCTGCAGAGAAGCCATGCGTGGAAGGAGCCTTCAGACGTTTAAACTAAAACATGCCTATCAGGTGCAAGCAATTATTCTCTTCTCAGTTCTTTACATTCACATAATTTCTGAACGGGGCTATCGATAAGGCTTTTAAAGATCCAGCCTTATTATCATTTAGAAACATATTTCAGTCTAATCCTAAAGCACTGGTCTGTTTACAGGTTCAGCTTTCATTACATTACAAATATTTGCAGGCTGTTGTCTCTGTCTGTATTTAATAACTAATCCGTAGGCAGTTTCATGATTACAGTTTACAGATCACTTCCTAGTTTTTACTTCATTTGTTTGCTTCATTGTGCAGCAACTGATTAAAGGTGAAGCAAAGGGCACAAAACAAGCAAAAAGCAAACAATTACATGATGATTTTCCTGTTCAGTTGCAAGTATTAGCAAAAACTTTGCAAAGCTATGCAGGATAAATGGGCTTGAGTCCCCATTGTCTTTACTACAATCACTGGTCATCGACTCTGGAAAGGTTTTCCAGGCTCAGGGGAATTAATATCTTCGAAGGGCCTGTAGTATTACTTTAAGGCAGTGTTTCTCAACCTTGGCAACTTTAAGACCGGTGGACTTCATCTCCCAGAATTCTGGGAGTTGAAGTCCACCGGTCTTAAAGTTGCCAAGGTTGAGAAACACTGCTTTAAGGTCTGTGAGTGCTCAAGTACTAGAGATAGGAACAGTTTGTAACAGTTCAGTGAGGAAGTACGTGTTGTCCTCCGAGGTTCTGTATTTAGCATATAATCCTATGTTCCACACTGATGCAAGGTTGTAATTTTGTAATTTATGTAAGATAATATTGTTTTCATGTGGACTTTGGAGCAGAATATAATTCAACCTGGGTTTGGGGAAAAGAATCCAGTGTTTGCTCAGCTAGAACTGGACTTTTATTTCAAGAAATCCATGTTTCTTATCTTCATTGCTGGGAGCAGGGAGTTCACTGTTTTTACTCTACTGGTAATAGAATTGTCATTTTTTGGTATCAGTCACTACAATTTTTGCTTTAAAATGGAAACATTCCTCAATATAGCTATAGAGGCATATCTCAGCTTGCTTGAGTTTGACCATCAGGACCAAAATTATTCCACTGTGAAAAATCTAACTATGAATATGCAAGCACTAACAAATTAGCATACTATTTGCATACGCTTTGCCTTGGGTACTTGGATGCCCATGGCAAGCGTTCCAAACTTCTACAATGAAATCTGAATTGGATTCTAGTATATTTCACATTGATATTACAGAGTAACTAGTACTCCATACAGTAAGGGTAGCAAGAAACATGATTTTAAAAGTCCATAAGTAGCATCTCCTCCATTATATCTACCTGTTGCATAGTCTTCTGTTAAACAATGGACAGCTCCAGGCCACCCATTCTCTTCCAAATCCCTCAAAAACAATTTGAAGATGATCCACTGTTGTCTTCACATCTACTGATCTCAAAATGCTAAGAGCAAGGAACAAAACATTGCTACTTTACCTGGAGCTGCCTCAGACCCTGCAGTAATAAAAATCACCTTGTTCCCTCTTCATGCAAATGGAAATAAAATCAATTGCTTGCTTACACCCCATTATTATTTTATGTTCTGTGCATTTGTCTGCTTGGGTACAAAATATTCTCATTGGATTGGGGTAGATTTTTCCTCCTGGAAGATCTGAAACTAGAAAGCGCAGTAAGGCAGGAGTTTCTGCAAAATGAACTGCTCATAAACTCCCCCAGCCACACCCTCTTTTAAAGGTAAGTTTTACTGCAAAATAAAATCACATGACCATGCTAAGATCTATAGGCCAACAGAAAAGTAGGCCTGTACAAATTGTGTATTATTAATTACCAATCCCTATTCTGTAATAGCAATGAAGCTAGTGAGTAGTAGTGTCTTTACTCTTTTAATGCTGAATAAGTTAAAGAAACTGCTTGAAGGATTCCCCTGGTTTCATCTCCCCTCACCCCATGTGCCGCCAGCTGGCAGGAAAAACAATCACCAGGCCTTAATTATGGTAAAGCAGGGATAGGCAGGTGCTTAGAATGGCTGTTGGGCCACCTGTCAAGTTGCCCAACTAAAAGACCACAGGTATGGGGAGCTCCACCCCTGTAACTATCAGCTGGACTGTTTCTGAACATGTCTCAACACTCTTCTGAGACTTTTGATTTTAAAGGCTATACCTGCTGTATGGAGGACATGAGGGCAAAAGGGAGGACCTGTCTTCCTTTCATTGGAGGTCTAGTAACTAGACCTTGCCCAAAATAGCCAGGCTGAAGTTCATGGAAGTAGAGCACAGGATGAAGTGGGAGGGAGGGATCAGTAATGAACAAGTTCCATTCTGCACTAGTGCTGCAAGAGCACGGCAGAGTTGGCAGTGAGTGGCAACAGTCAGAAGGAATCTGTAGTTTATGGTTCCCCCAAGGAATAAGAACAGTTACAAGCACATTCACACAAAACCCCTCATTGTAGAAGAAGGAGAAAACCTGTCATGGAAACCTAGTGTCTGATCTCTCTTGTGGCCCAAGCCAAAATGGAGGGCAGTGCCCAGTGCCTGAAGGGCAGAAGGTATGGCCACTGCGATCTAAAGTAGCCAATAGGAGTGTGGCAGATCCCAACCTCTGGTATTTCATCAGCCACATTGTGCTAGATTGTGTCCTTGACAAAAATTGTGTTGGGAAAATAGGGAAAACAGTACTTGAAATCTGGAACAGCCCAAGATGACTTTAAGCTGCCATGGTTGTGAGCTTGGGATGAGATGGAGGCAACATTGTGAAAACATGGAAAATGGTTACCAGATCATGCCCATGCCACAATTAGGAGGACAGGAAGAAGACCCAGCAGTTTCAAATCCATCAAATCAGCTTTCAAACACAGCTAACATCATGGCATCGCAGAGTTTTGAAGTTCTTTTTTTAAAACTGGTACGAAGTCCTTATGCAAAAGTGAAGAATGTGCCTTATTAATAGAACGATTACATTGTTCTCCCAGTAGAGAACAATCATCTTATGCAAACTAAAGAGTGTGAAGTTTTCCAAAAAGTGGAGACTTGTTAACAAGGCCATGCTAGCTGCACTAAGCGGTGTTAATAATCTTTGGAACTTGCAGTCTAGAGCGAGCAGACAGGAGCAGCTTTTTATGAAGCTTGTAGTGGAAAGAGGGATGAAATCGTGACGTTCTACTTGAGGCTTTGTATGCTTGGAACTGTTTGGATATTGATTGGATATCGATTTGTTTTGTTGCCATTTGTTTCCTGCTGTAGCTTTGCTGCATGCTCTGGCACATGGTTTCTGGTGGCAAGATCTGTTGCTGCTTGAAATGAATCACTGATTTAATTAAAAGAAGAGGCCAGCAACCACACAGCTTTCTACGAAGCCTGCTAATCCTGGGGAGTTTGGTATCCATGTAAGCATTTTCCTGCAAAATTTGAAGTCACTCGATATTAGGATTTCAGAGAGCCCAGTTATATGGGAGCAAGGGGGAATTTTCCCTTTGTGCCATTATTAACTTGACTATGGTTTATGAAAATCCAGTCATTTTCCAGGAATTCCATAACATCAACCAACATGACTGGGTTTGCACAACATACTAGATTAAACTGTGGTTGGCTCATTTGTGGTTCAGTGTATAATTGAAGTCAGCCAAAATGTTAGGGCAATAAGAAGCTAAGCAGATTGTTCTCTTGGCAACAGAGCAAAGGGCTTAGAGCAAAGGGATCCAAACTCCCTCTTGCTGATAATAAATATTTTTGCCTTATAGGTAAATAAACACAGTAAGGAAAAAAGAGTTAGGAAAGTAGAGTATTAAGGCCATCCCACGTGTGGCACAGAATGTTACCTCTACCTGCTGAGAGATAGAAGTCAGGAAAGTATGCTGGATACAAAGAACTCCTGATCTTCCAGCCAAGGTTACTGAGCTGAGGAAGCTCAAATATAGACAAGGCTTTCAGAGGCATGATAGCATTCCTCTCCCAGCCATGGTAGCTCCTCTAGAAAATGTCTTGGGCAAGTAGTTACTAGACCTCCAACAAAAGGAAGACAGGTCCTCCCTTTTGCCCTCATGTCCTCCATACAGCAGGTATAGCCTTAAAATCAAATATAGTCCAGCTTTTTGAGTATCTCCCCCTGAGCAGCTTTTCTCCACAGCAGCACTTCCCTAATAAGTGCTAAGGGATAGTTAACACGCTCTGCTCTGTGACCTTGATGCGTACCCTCTGGCTGGCTTGCGCTGCTGCCTGAAATGGACAAGACCTTACTCAGTTACACACTGAAGGCTTTTGCCTCCTAGCTGGCTCCAGCACATTCCTGCCATTGAAAAAACAGTCTTTCTGATCCTGGAAAAAGTAATTTTATATCCATGTAAGCCTAAGTTTTGTTTTGTTTTGTTTTGTTTTTGGCAGCTTTTCACTGCAATTTTTGTTGCAGATGCCAGGAAAATTAAACAGTTTGTGTCCTTCTTTTCTCCCCATTTGTCATCCTTTCCAAATGTCTGCGTCCTCCTTTGCCTGTCCAGATATCTGGTAACCCTATGGGCAAGGAAGTCCCTATTTAGAGGAAGAAGGAAAGGGTCCCTTAAAAGGGACTATTCCTTGGTGGCCAAAGAGATATCTTCTCATCATGATCATATGGCTTTGGGAAAGGCACTGGGACTTGCTTCCAGCTCATTCTATCCAAGACTTCTATGGGCACTCAGGAAATTAATAACAGTTGTTTTCTTTAAAAAAAAAAAACAGAAATGAATGTGCTGTCTCATGTCACTCTCCATTTATAAAACAAAATTGTAGAAAATAACTGTAGAAGATTTCCATTGGAAAAAATATGATCCTAAATTGCATGGAGAAATGAAGTTCTCTGCAATAGGCCCTTGCCCTCTGCACGTATGAATGGGCAGGGACAGGGCATTCATCTCCATTCTCCCTTAAAGCAAACATAATGTCACCGTTTTGTGCAGGCCTGCACCGGGCTAGGGATAGCTGGGTTTGTGACAGGTGTATAGTCTGCACAATGACTTATCTGTCTGTTGCAAAGGTTGCACTGTGTAAATCAAGAGTATGCAGTTTTTATCCCCAGAGGTAACTGCAATTCTGTCTACTTTTACCACCCCCACCCAGGCAAGATAATAGTTCAGTTTCCCTTCTTTATGTCCTGTTGTTTGAGAGATAAAGTGAAGAGTGTGTCATAAAGACAGAAAGGAAAGTGCTTGAGAGAGAATGGGTATCTCCACAAACTTTTGGTTCTGATCCTACCCATAGCTTGCTTTAGCCCCACCCACTATATAGCCCCAGAAGGAATGTGGCTTTAATCCAGAAAAAAAAAAAAGTTGCCTTCAAAATAGTCTGGTTGGGAGTCAGTGATGGTGGTACATCTTGCCCATGTGGTGATGAGTGAAGTATAGCTGTAAGATCCTGGGAAAGTTAGATGGCTCTTCAGGAGATTAACAGCAAGATTTATTCAGGTACTTTTCCCCCTAAAATTCTACTTGTTCTCTATGGAAAGCCAGATAGATAGGCAAAATTGTAGGATTTCAAAGCATGGATTAGACCCTTGAGTTAGATAGAAAAAAACTGATTTGTTAGCCACTAAAATCCTTCAGAAACAAGACTGACCTGAGCAAAAGGAATAGGCTCCACTTGAAACAGAATGGATGCAATCAGACTGCTGGTATATAGCTCAAGAAGATGGAAGAGATGCTGTTTAACTCACCCCGATGCAATCACCAGTGAAAGCCATGGAGTGCGTAGTTAGGGGTGAATCACCCCTAAAGAATGAAAGTGAAAATATGTTTGATCACCCAGGTGGGTAGAGTTAAAACAAATAGATTACAAGGCTACACTAGAATTGCCAAGAGGGCTAAGCTGTTCTTCTTCAGTTCATTGGACTATTAATCATGATAATGATAATAATTTATTAAACTTGTAGGCTGCCTGACTCTCAATGACTTCAGGCAGCTATTGGATGATCTAGTAAAAGGGAACCACTTGCCTTCCATATATTAAGGTTTTGTATAGCCTTCAACAAGCAGGTACCTTCCAGATCTATTGGCCTTTCATCCCGCTGACTCAGGATTATGGGGAATGAACTCTTCTGAATGGTATAAAGGCTGGCCTAGCAGAATTACTGACTGTATTTTATACATCCATCTCAGATAAATTTTCTACTGCAACATTTTTGACTGGAGAATATTGCTTTTTTCTCATTAAAACCTGGAATTTTTTTTAAAATAGAAGAGTGAGAAATGCAGTTCATTGGGAGCCAATAACCTCAGCAGGAAGCCCCAGATGCATAAAGAATTGTCAAGCAATTTATGCCTGATCATTCCCCTCAGAAACTTAATTAATTGGCCGGATAAGTCCCTGAGAAACTAAAGCTTTCAGGTGAAGAGCATACAAATATTTTCCTGTGCTGCAGTCCTGGGGCTCATTCCTGTGGAGAAATAACAGCAATTCTATGGTTCAGTTCATTCTTATAGATGATTGGTCTCACTATCATGAGTCTCCCTTCTTTTAAAGGGCAAAGAATGGACTATGCAAATCAGACACATTGTTTGCACACATTTATATGAACACTTGATGCACAAATGATATAAGGTGGGCCATGGCAAAGGGCTTGCATTCTGGGGGCACAATTAATAGACTGAGGGACATGAGTTCAATATGCCCATGGATTCCTTTGCATGTTGCAGGTTCATTGCATTAGCCAACCCTTTCCTCCCAAGATTCTTTTAATTAAAAACAAATCAGTGAGAAACTGCTAGACAGCATAGGACCAGCCTCCAGTATTATCCTTTTTTCCAAGAAACTGGCATCCACAGAGAGCCCACATGCATTTTTAGAAAATGGTGGAAGTCCTGTACAGTACTTTGTAGAAAAGTGGCATATTGGTCCAGAAAAATTCAAAGGAAAAATGGGGTCATAGAGAGTATGGGGGGAGGCCCACTAGAGGAGTTACAGAGCTTGAACAACTTAACCACTTTACTATCTAGTAAATAAATGTTTTGATAAGGCCCACCGTAGGACCGCTTTTGCCTGCAACATCATTTCAAAATTTTCAGTTGGCCAACTGGTCCAAAAAGGCTGGTTATCCTGGATTACAGAAATATACCTTTCCTATATATACTTCCTTTGCAGATGCAGTCACATATTAAGGAAAATCGAACTAAACTTACTATAATTGAGCACAATATTTGAACGGAATTTATTGTTTCAGGATCTTTTTAAATGTGTGGCTAAGAAGCAGCCTGTTCTCCACTAATTTAAAACTCACTCAGGAGGGCATTTAAAAAGAAAAACAAAAGATACAATTATCTAATATGTCTGTGTATGCTTTATACAGACCTCAGCAGCTACACCCTGCAAGAGTACTAGGTTTTGAAGAATGACGACATTAGCAGTTCAGACCTGCATAACTTTGATAAATCTTTTTCCATAGGCAAAACATAAATTAAGGGCAAATCCTGATAAGCTGGAGCATGTACAAGGACATCCTTTGTAGTTTCTGGTTTATTTAAAGGTGGGTTTTGTTTTGTTTTGTTTGGCCTTTATTCTTCAGCCCTCCCAAAGTATCCCTTATCACCTTATAGAAGATAAAAATGAAATATCCTTTACAACAAGCTTATGTTCCCAAAAACATAATATAAATGGAAAATGTAGTTTGAAGAGGAGGAAAAGGAGAAAACAAACTCAGGTGCCAGTTTTTATAATCACAGTGAAACAGTGTTTTACCAGACTTTGCATACATTAAATCCAATTTCCAGACTGATTTACATTATTTGGGTAGTGATGTTATGATGCAACTGATTCAAATGATGCACATTATATCACGTGTCTATTTACATCATTTGCACAAATGACATAAACAGACATGAATACAGTAATACTTGACACCATTACATCATCAGGCAAATGACATAAATCCCTCCTATTTGTGGAAGGGACTTTCCCCCTTCCACCAATGATTCCATTAAAATAAGGTTTCATAGCTATTTCTTACAATGCCATCAGGAATGAAATTGTTAAAGGAAAGGGGGAGGGAAAGAGCTGATCTCTCAGTAGAGGCTGTTTGGTATTGCTCCCTGATTTCTTCTGCTTGCAATATTAAACCTGTCCTGGGCTCTGGACCTGTGGCTAATGGAGGCCAATAGGCAAAATTGCACATTACCACCCACATCAGATTTTAACTGATGTGTTTGATGATAGTCTGCAGAAAGTGCCAACACAGACAGCACTGCAGCAAAGAGACTTAGAAAACCCTTTAATTAAAGGTTGGGGAACAATACTTTAATTGCATTAACAAATTACTCCATCTATACTATCTCTATTTGGAGACAAATAATAAATATGGATGGTTAAAATGTTGTATCTCTTCCTTACATTACTAATGTAATTCCATATACTCCAAACAAGATGGTGTTTTACTTTTGTATGTTTTCTGGATTTGGGGGTTTTCTGTTTTTCATTGTTCTTTTCCCTCATTAGGCTATTGTTCCTTCCTTGATTCCTTGCAGGTGAAATAGAATGCTAAAACCATGGGGATATATATACGTTTAGAGGAATGCTGCATGCCTAGAATTGGCCCCAGTGGATTGAAGCCAATCATACTTCACTTATCTTGGAAGTTGAAGATTATGGGGATGTGTGTGAGCATTCTTATGATCAGCACTTAGCTAATTACATCCTATCATAAATATGTGCCTGGGAACAAAAGCAGAAGGAAGTGACCAAGATTAGCAATCTCATAAAATAAAGACCAGGCAGAGTAATAGACAACAGAATACATCCATAACTCTCTATCAACACCCCACTGCCCTCTTGTGCTGAAGAATTAGTGCCACTGAATCCACACTTGAGCAATGCAGGGGGAATGGGTAGTTCACATGGCCATGGCAAAGGCAAAAAGATCTTCCCATCTAAGATTCTAAGACCGATGCTCCCTTGTACCCAGGGTGCAAAGATCGCAATATCCATTATCTATGTCACAGTGATATTTATTAAGCCTGTGCCTGAATTCTTTGAATCACAAAAGAAATGTATTCATCATTTAATGTTTGGTATGTTGTTTACTATCTAAGGCTTGAAGTTATTAAAACTGGCTGCCCATATCATATATTATATCTCTAGACAATATTTTAGTTCCCCAAGTTTCATTCTTTTTCTAAGTGTGACTCACAGCTGATTTTTTAATCTTTCAACATGTAGCAGAAGGCTCAGGTCAGAGATTCTCAGGAGACGATTTCTCACATCCACCTTCAAGGCCCAGAGGACACTGCCACATCTTCTCATTCAAAGGAAGAGCCCTGCATAACATCTCCATCTCCACAGCCTTATGGAAGACTTGAGACTGCAAAACACTCTTTCAGAGGCCAAAAATATCTAGCCATGGACTGTCCCCTCATGATGTAATACCATTTTAAGCTTTTATTGTAGTGATGCCCCTCAAAAGGAACAGTGTTTTTATTCAGATGAATCCAGTGCAGAAAAAAGGATCCCATACCATAGAAGATCAACACCACTTGTATGCATGTATGTATATGGGTGTGTGTGTGTGTGTGTGTGTGTGTGTGTGTGTATGAAGGTGCAGAACGTTCCAGTTGCTTCAGCACAGTTGAATATGGCTGGCAAGCAACCATTTATTTGCATTGGGATATTGTTTGAGGAGGAGGCAATTAGAAGCTTTTGGTTAGGGGTAGGGTCACATTTGCTCAGTTCGTTTTTCAGACAGCATTAGAGTGTGTTGATATTTTAAAGGCTGAGACTGGATCCATCTTCATCTTTAATTTATCTACCCCTTCAAAAAAATTAGTAATTAAAATGAAATTAGTAATTTAAAATGAAAATGTCATTGTCAAATTTTCGCTGTGTAATCTCAGGGTACTGGAGGGTGAGGCTGCAACTGGGGGTGGCATGCCATGTATGACCTGCAAGTTCCCTTCAGTTTTGCTAGTAGAATAGAGCTACTATAAGAGACAATGCATAATTTGCAGTAATTTACATACTTGCATCAGATATTGTGACATATATATATAGTACCAACATTTTGTGTGATGATGTCATGTGCAATCAGCACAGAGTATTAATTTGGCACCATCACAGTTTGTTACAGATGTTTCTGTCGCACATATTGTTGTTGGAAAACACAAGCTAAGCCTAGACAGAAAGACCATTCTCCCCACACACACTTATTTCAGTCACAACTAGAAAGCAGCTGGCAGAACATAGCCATTTTTTTGGCATCAATATAGAGATCCACTTCTTTCTTTCCTGTTAGAAAAGAGAGACTAAGACTAAAAAAGTAATAGTTTTACTATGAAAGTTATGTTTTTATGGCTTCTGTAGCTTTCTTCCCATGAAGAGTAAGAATATATTTGAAATGTTTGAGGTCCAAACAAATGCATGCTATTTACAAAATACCATACTTTAAAATATTCTTAAATCAGAAACTTGGATTGTTCAAGCTCAGGTGGATTATGATGGGATGTTATTTGCTTCTTTTTACTGAAATGCTTTTAACTGTTTAACAATAATGCTTTTAGCTGTTTAACAATAATGCTTTCATTATTGTTACCAATTTTGGGTGGATAGAAACAGCATAAATTAAACAACAATGCATACATTATATAGAGTTTTCTTTAAGTGAACTTAAAGATCCCAGAAAAAAATTAGCAATTATGCATGCAATCTATACAAGGCTTCCTAAGGATACTCAATTATTAAGGATTATTAGTTAATAATAAAAATGATTATTAAGATCAGGTGCTTTCAGAACCAGAGCTAGATCCCAGCAAACACAGCAAAAGTTTAGCTCTGAAGAAACATGTCTAGGAATTGTGCTGCCCATTTATAAAACAGCAACCACCATGCAGACCAATTAGCTTTGAGGATCTCTGAGCTTGGTTCTTTTCTTACAAATATTTCATTACCCAGCTAGGTAACATCTTCAGTGCTAAAATGGGATGGGGTTTGCTCTCTATTTATATGCTGTGGCCTGCCTCGCCAGTGCTGGTGGGGGTTAATATAAACAGAGAGCAAACCCCATCCCATTTTAGCACTGGAGATGTTATCTAGCCGGGTAATGAAATGTTTGCAAGAAAAGAACCAAGCTCAGAGAACCCCAAGGACTCCACAGTTCAACCCTGAGCTACATATATTCACCTCTATTGGCAATTAGCTTTGAGTACCAATAATCTAACCTGGGACAATCAAACTGTTGCCTTTCAGGTATAATTCCAAACATCTGGAGGAAAGCAGCTTGCCTGTCTCTCCTCTGTTTCCCTTCACTAATTATGCCTTACTAGAAGGTTTGCTTCTAGTAAAATGTGTTGCTTGAAAGAGTAAGTTAGTAAGCTAACACATGAGTAGCCCTGCTCATCCATGGTGGTGGTGGTGGTGATGATGATTGATTAAACTTGCATGCTGCCTGATTTTCAATGACTCTGGGCAGCTGACAATAATCAAAGAAACCTCAATCAAATATTGTGATGATTTATTTAGTATTTCCCCCTAGGAGCTGAAGATGAAAAACATAGTATTCCTTCCCCCAATTTTCTCCCATAAGAAACAGCCTGGGCTGATCCATAGAGACCGGCCCAAATGAGGATAGACAAGAACCTGGTTTTCCGAGGCCTAGTCCAGCACCCAAACCACTATCTACGCAGGAGGCAAACTTGTGAGGAATGCATAAATTCTGCATGAGGCCCTGATACTGTCTCCTTAGCAAAACTCAGAAGTGGGATGCTGCTAATTAGGTAGGTGGCATGGATTTTCATGTGCATATGCTTCCTTTCCGAACAAAAACAATGCATTACATTTGAGGTGTTTAAAAAAAAGAACAAAGCGCACCCATTTTTGCAACATGTAACTTCCTTTTTTTTTAAATCCTGTAATTTTGTTGCTGGGTGGAACAGAAGTTTTTTGCCCTTCCATTTTGCAATGATTGTTCTTCCATTAGATAACAGCAGCCTTAGCCTTAGGCTAAACTTGTTAAAGCTTATAAGTTGCATTTTTTTTTCTTTTTTGATAGAAGAAAAGTGGTGCTAATACTTCATACACTCCTTGGGAGAGAAAAAAAGAGAAACTATTTAAGTGCTAGCCTGTGTCCTAGTAGTACCCTTACTAATGTTGGATAAAAACTTTATTGATAAATAAACCATTTTAAAGCTTCAACCTGTGATACAGTTACATTTTGCCCTAGGTCTCCAAATGATGTAATTAACCATCTAAACCAACAGTAAACAATTGTTTTGGGCCACCACATATATTTGGGATGTTGAGATCATCCATGGATATTCTCACAAAATGACTGCAGTCCCACTTTAATTTAGTTTCAGCAGAGGGCAAATGGATACAGTTCCCAATAAAATAGGATAAGCAACAGTATGTTGGCTTGCAAGGTAGCCTTGCATTGAACAGCCTGAATATGCTTGAAATAAAATTGGATTTTGGCTGTCCGTGTGGCCTATTCGAAAAACATATCCAAACTGAACAATACTATTGTTCAGTACCATTAGTCGGGGGTCTTGTTCATGATTTCAGACATGACTAATGCTGGTAACCATAACTACACATTCTTTGTATTATGTGAAAGCCCTGATTGACCAAAGCCATGACAGCAGCAGAAGTCAATATCTATTGACCTATCTAGTGATTACCATAGTATTTGGAAAATTGCATCTAAGAATGGAAGAGATGTAAATAGTAAAGAACAACAATTAACAAATGATATGAAAGTAAACATAGATATGCTGTATATTTATAAAAATAAGAAAAATAGGATGTATGTAATAAATCTGAATGAAAATGGTCTGATCTTATGTAGTGTGGCAGATGAAGAAAAGCGTATTTATGAATAATAGGGCTAACATGTATGTGAGAAAGTATGAATGGGATCATCTCAGTTGTTGTGACTATTAAAGTAGATGGATGTTATGTTCCAGTGAATGGTGATAATGGAAGAACCAAGAATGAGTTTGGGGGAAAACTCTGCAACATTCTGAATAAATGCAATAGAGAGAAAAATTATTCTGTTACGCGCAATGAACAGATTGGTGGGAATGAGTTGAAAGAATATAGAAAAGGGGATTAGACTGATCAGAGACCCAAGAATGAGTGTTTTGTGGGTATCTGCGTAGACAAAGTTTCCTTGTTTTGATTACATGGGTTAAGCATTTCTGTTCATGCAAACAAATGGAAAAGGAAGGAACATAAATCTAAAAGTGTGATTGATTCAATTGTTTATGATGAAAGATGGAGAAAATTTGTGAAGGATATAAAGATGGATGACAGGTTCTGAATGTGGGACAGGCCATTATTTGATAATGCCATGGTTAATCTGGGGAAAAAATGGTTAGGGAAGGAAAGGAAAGAAATGAAAGTAAAACAATTGCTGGAAGAGACAGTCCAAGTCCTGCTTGGAAAAAGTATGAGATGATAAATTAATTTCCCAGTGCAGAATTCATTGAAAATGGATGTAAGGAAAAAAATGTGGAAGATGCTTGGAATGGAGTGAAAAGAATTGTGTTACAAGGGCCACAGAAAAGTGTGCAGTTAATTAAATGGGACATATGAACAAGGGAGGGAAAGCAGGCTAAACAAGGTTTAGTCCCACTCTGAGTCAGTGACCAGGAACGAGGGAGGCTTGAGAATGGAGAAGCTGGTAGGATTTCAAGCTACTGTTCTGCTGCCTCTCCCATATGGAGGCACTGGGAAGATTTTCCTGATTTTTTTTTTTTTCTCCTCAACCCCCAAATGCAGCTGGCCAATTTTTGAAGTGAAAATTTTGAACCAGTTTTGAAAATCTTTCTTTGTCAGCTTCTCTCTGCCACCCCACCTCCCACTAAATTTGGTCTGATTCCACTCTATTTTTGGAGATTATCCTGATGATGGATAGACAGACAGATGGACAGACAGATAGGAAGGCAAGCAAAGAGAGCCTCAAGTCCCTTTACATAATTTCTTTCCAGCATTCTGTTGAGTTGGAAAGGAGAAAAAGGATGCTTGATTGAAAATTGAAATGTGGCAGACTCTGGGCGAAGAAAAAAAAATGCATGTAAAAAGTGATTGATGGAAAAGATATGGATGTTGCAAAGAATATAGTTAAACTGTGGAAGGAATAGTTAATTTTGAAAGAAGCCAAGAAAGTGCTGAGTGGGTTTGACAGAAATAATTTTAAAAACCCTGTTTTGAAGTGCATGAAAAGAGATAAACAGTCTCCAGCAGAGTGAATGAAATTAAAAATAAAACTGATGAATTTTTTTGGGTGAAGCTAAAGTGAGAAAGAATGCCAAAATGAACATTTTATAGATCTAAATAGGAATGATGTTGAAGAGTGGAACTGAAATGAATGCTATAAATGTTAGTATCTTGGAAAAAAACTGAAAAGGAAATAATAAAGGCTATGATAATACTGAAAAATGTTAAGACTGCAAGTGATAGATTGAAGAGCAATTCATGCTTGTGTTGGTAATGTTAGAAATGGGCTGGTTACAATTATCAATATTTATGTATTTCTGTATGTAGGCAATGGTGGCTGAGAACATGAACAATTTGCTGCAGATGTCTGATAGATTGTACCATGCAACAATAAGATTTTGAAGTTAGTATGAAGTATGGTTCAGATATTGAGTCAAAATAGTTGTTTGACAAAGCAAATGAATGTAACAATTGCAAGTTATCTATAAATAATTAAAACCTAGAATAAGCAGATGAATGGTAGGTGGAGGTGCAAAATGTTCCACAGACAAATGTTATGTGCATAGAACAACCAGGTGCAGGTGGTTGTCTGGGCCCTGTCTGAAACCTGCAAGTGTGTGTGCTCTGGGCAATAACTGGAGAGCGAAAGTAGTGGTGCATGGCAACTAAGGGGAGACAAGGAAAGGAAAGGGCTGGGAAGGTTGGGGCCAGGCAGGCATATACCAATCTTGAAGCCAAGAACATTGGTATTGATAGGGTGACTAAGGGGAGGTAAGGAAAGGAAAGCACTGGGAAGATTGGGGGCAGGGCAGATGGGCCAATTGGTTCTTTCATACTTAGATGTGGCCACTGATACCCTTGGCTTTAAGCACAACATGTCCAACTGATCCATCATGAATGTCCAGAGGTTCCTGCTGCTTTCATCAAAATGACAAAAGCAGCATGGCGCTATTGCACTGCAAACACTGGCCCTTTAGTATGCAGATACAAAAGAAGTGGGACTTCCTTTTATCGGACTGACCAGTTTGTATGTATGTCACAAGAAACACAAGAGTAAGTTGAATGCAGTGGGAGTGCAGTTTTTATGAAGCATGTGGGGTAATACAAGAAGAGATTGGGTCAAGAAGAGGTGGGTGCTAAAGGAAGACACTGAAGTGCTTTAGTCATACAGAAAGAATGAATGAGGATCGAAAAGCTAAACAAATAAATGAAGAACAAATGAAAGCATTGAGAAGAAGGGGAAGATTAGAAAGTCACAGTTGAAAGGAGTCAATGAGATCCTCAAAAGTGAGAGGTTTAAAGAACAAAAGGCTTGGTATGAAATGGTATATAGCTGTGGTGGAAGCCAGAATGCTTTGCAAGGATAGAAAAGTATGGAGAGCTTTAGAAAATGGTGTTGGGCTAAACCTGAGCTAACTATATGTCTTTTTCTTACCTCTTGCCTTTCATTCCGTTGCCTTACTATTTCTAACTCCTTTTCCGTCCCTTGAATAAAATTGCTAACCTCAAAAGAGAATATCGTGATGGGTTTGTATTTGTGAAAGTCCCTCCTGGGCTTCAAGACTTCTTCTGAAGAAGACACTATTGTCTGGCAGCTTATTTTGAGCATGCCAGCTTCCCATTTAAATAATAATAATAGTAATGCTTTAAAAATACATTTAAGGTGAGGCAGAATGTTTAGCCATCAACAGTCAAAGAGCTCTTTGCTCATATTGTGCCCTCAGGCTGAGGGTTCCAGATCTGGACTGCAAAAATGGCAGCAAAGAGAAATAGAACCCAAACTATTTCTGCCAACAAGAGGTCACCTGGATTTTTGCAACCCAGATTTGGTGTCCTCCTACAGGTCTAGTCCTGTCTTAAACTATCTTTATTACAATTCCTAACCCAAGAGAAAACAAAACCTTTCAGTTTCCCCATTCTGGACCTGCTGTAATTTCTTTCAATATAGTAGTCAATGTGGTAGTTACAAAACTTTTTGGGGATAAGCTGTTTCAAACTATGGCATTAGTTGCTTCTTGGTGTTGATAGAGATTAGATCTGCATAGGGAAGATTAGATTTCCCTCAATGATGACATTCATCCTGAGAAGGTGACACAATTCTCTTCATTGAAGCAAAAAGACGAATGCAGTTAGCATGACCCCAAAGATTTCTCATGCCTGCTACTTGTCACTTGTGAAAGCCAGAAGAAGCTCTCACCTAAGCATCAAGCAATTGCCAGAGAAGGTTGAGTGGCACCTACTCCAGCAGCACGAGGCAGAGCCTGGGGTTAGTGATGTTCATCTGCAACAGCAAAGTGTGTCAATAGTAGCCATATAGACAGATGTGAGTAGTGATTGACGGGCTGTCCTGTCCCAGAAGGAGGGGAGTTGTTTTGCTTAGGGTGTTTTGTTTGTTTTAATTCACAGTTTTGTGTAGGTAAATGCCTTCAGTGTTGGCAATGACACTTCATGACTGGTCATGAAGTTCAGGGTACAGTTGCTCTTAAAAGTATCTGGACATTTCAGCTGGTCCAGAAGAGAACAGCAGAGTAGTGGCATTAAGCGAGATGGCAGTACATAGCCAATCATGGCTTCTGCCAAGGCTGA
The DNA here is from genome assembly GCF_059951505.1 of Python bivittatus. Lineage (NCBI taxonomy): Eukaryota > Metazoa > Chordata > Lepidosauria > Squamata > Pythonidae > Python > Python bivittatus. The sequence continues at coordinate 21,503,867 of NW_028277035.1, forward strand.
GCCATACCTTTCCCAGCAGCACTTGCCCAAGCTAGAAGAGGCTTCTGTGCAGATGCTGAGTGTGTCCAGAAGTTTTTGGCTTTTGCAAGTGTCAGAGGAAACAGAGGAAGGGCTAAGAAGCAGAGCAAAGCAAAGCAAAGCAACATGGTTGCTCCCTTTTGGCTCTTAGAACTGAAAGGGCCAGGATGCTTTGTGAAACAGCTTCAAGGGAGTGCTAGGCTTGGACCTTTGCTGAACATCTCTTCAAATACTTTCCCAACCCTGGAAGCGATTATTCTTTAGATTTGTTAGGATAACCAACCTATATTTTGGTAATATTACATGGGATTCCTTTAGGGGCTGTGGCCTCCCAAGAAAAAAATCCTAATATTAAGGGAGCTGATTAATTTTTTCCCCTCCATATTTACTCTTAGTTTAATAATTTTAAAAAGTCACCTCCCTTAATGTCAAAATTAAGTGGAGTGCAACTACATTTCTTAACAGCAACATGGAAGTGTTTTGCCATTGTCTTCTTCTAATGTGTTTTAAAAAAAGTAATAAATCCCAGAATAGCCCTGGTTTTTCTGATGGTCTCCCATCCAAGTACTAACCAGGTCAGACTGCCCAGCTTTTTCAAGATCAGCCAAGGTTGCTCAGAAGGCACCACCTGCTATAAATGTAGTCTGACCCAGAAGAAGAAATGTTGAGGTTATATAGTTTTATTCTGTTATACCCTCTAAGGATCAAATAAGTTCTTTCTATCTAATTGCTACTATCCTACTGCTCATTCTGGACCAGATGAAATTGCCAGATACTATTCAATTTCAGCTTTAAATAGAATGCACTAAGATTATTCAGTACCATAAATAAAGACTGTTTTAATACCATAGTACCATAAACAAAGGCTATTTTATGTACATAAAAACATGAATTTAAAACACTCCTTCCAGGACTATACAATCTATTTGTCTCTGCTCACATAAGTCTATGTAGCTAATACAGTACTGATGCTGTCAGTTGAACAAAAAATGAAGCTCAAATGCTAAGTGGAAATAATTTGTTTTCTATTTAAAGTTAATCAGTAGCACTGATTCTGCAGCCATTGCCAGCCCTTAAAGTACCTGGGAAGTGTGATGAAAATCTTTCTTTTATGTAGAGAAGCACTGAGGAAGAGAATGTAGACTAGAGATTAAATTTCATTAAATAATCATTAAAATATCCAATGTACATATTGCTAAAATTTCCCGTGTAGAGTTTGGAAAACACTTGTGTTTCAATGTGGACCAACAACATCCTATAGACTGTCTAGAACTTTACAGGAGACTAAATATCCTTGGATTTAGACCCAGTCCACTTTCCCAATTCTCTTTTCACAACAACCTAAGAAGTACTGAATAGAAGGAATAGAATAGAAAATGTATTGATTTAGTCATCTGACCATATTAAAAGTATAAAACTGATACAAGTATACAAAGAAATACAAAGAAAACAGTAGGACATATTCATAATAAGTTGTTACCCCTACAGTTAACCCCAATCTGCTCTAAATAGTCTGTCCTCTTTGATATAGCCTTTGCAGTCTTACTAGGGATATGCAGGTTCGTTCCCTGGAGAAAGTAAGACAGTTTCTCCTGGGTGTCCCAGCATTTTTTAGTTTTCAAATAAGAATCTAAATAAATGGTCCTTTCTGCAGAATATAATTTGCAATCAAAGAGGATATGTGCAGTGTCTTCAACAGTTGGTGCACCACAGATACACAGTCTTTCTTCAGATGGAACTCCATGAAACTTCCCATATCTTACCATAGAATAAGAACTACTGCAAACAGGATGATTCTATCTTTCTTGTGCCTGTTTCACCCTCTGTGCCCCCATGGGTATGAAAACTATGAGCAACTTAATTTTATAGCTATAGGCTAGAAGAGAAAGTTACACATATACTATAGGAGGAGAGTCATGTCAGTCTATGGTAGCCAAAAATCAGGAGGAATCTGATAGTACCTTTTCAGGCTAACACATTTTATTTGTCAACTACAGCTCACTTCATCAGATGCCATATTTTTAACCACCTAGTGGGTTCAGACCACATAACAGATCATAGTTTAGGTGAGTAAATCAATGACAAATTAAGACTGCGAGTTGTAGTTAACACACTCCATATCAGAAAAATATTGTGATTTCCATTTATCTTAAATACCCATAAATTTAATTTAACTTATTGGATTTTGAAACTACACAACTCCAAAAATACCCTTTTTTCCTATATAATTTTTATTAAGAATTTTGATTATAATAGTAAAATTTAATGCAAACTAAACTTAAAGAAATAAAAGAGAATAGAGAGAAGGAGTAAAAAGTGCCAGGAAAAAGAAAGGAAAAAAAAAAGAGAAGAAAAAGAAAAGTAAGAATATAATAAAGGGAAAAGAAATATAGAAAGATGTGACTTCCAACCTTCATCAGAACAAGTATAAACAAATTTAGTAACTCTTCACCCTTTCTAAAGTTACAAACATTTATCTTTTCATCCCATATCCCATCTCCTATCTATAAACAAATCCATAAAGTATCATCTTTTCAGTCCTGGTATCAGCATAAAGTCCATAAAGGTAGCCAGAAGTAACAATATAATTTATTTTAATCTTGATCAAATAAATCAACTTTATATTCCTTCCTTTTACTTCTAACAGTCTAAATCTTTAGTTAAATATTTTCATAGGATTTGATTTCTCTTCATTTCTTCTTTGTCCCATTGCACAGAGTTCTTCAAGGCTTTAATAAGCCTCTTTTGTAAATCCAGTAGGAAAAAATTATCCAGGTTACTCTCTTGGTTTGTCATTTGTATTTCCCTTTTAAATTTTAAAACCTCAGGCAATTTCTTTTGTAGATCCAGTAAAACATTCTTTTCTAAATCATTCTCTTAGCCTGTCAGTTGTAAATCTACTTTCAATACCATCTCTGTCTTGTCAAATAAAATGTGTTCTACATCTGACATTTCTTCAATAACATCTTTTGAACATAGTCTATCCATAGAAGCAGACATCATTACCGAAATTGTTGATATTGTGGTTGTTGTTGATATTTTCTGATTCCATTTTTCAAAAGTCTCCTTCAGTATTTTTTTTTTTTTTTGGTCATAATGTTTTGCACCATTTTGCAGGCCTGTATATCTTTCTTCTACCTAAAATCTTTAGTTTTCCCTAGTGCCCAGTTTTGGAAATCATGAAATTCTTTATCTATGTTATGTCTTGTAAAAATCAAAACAAGATCTATTTCCCATAAGAAGCTGTTTGTATTTTATAATTAATTCCAAAATCTTATTGTAAAATTTTCAATATTCCAATTTTATCTGGACCCATAGTCCATTTATAACTTTTTAGGATCAAAATCTTATTTAGCTTTTTGCCATTTATTTCAGATTCTTTAAATTCTTAAGGTTATGATTAAAATTTTCTTTTGTCCAGGATTAAAGTGAGACTTACCTGGCATTTTCAAACTTGTCATTCTGAAGGTCTCTAATAGCTTAGAAATAGTTAATGAACAGTTTCCAAAAGTGATTAGAAAGTGAAGTTTACAAACTTAGTGTCCTTTAAAGTCTCTGCCACAGTTGCGAGCAAGATGGCTAAACCTGTCGTCTCCCAGTGCTCAAACCCACAGAAAACCACTGTCCTGCAGTCTCCTCATGGGAAGCAGCCATCTGGAAGGCTTGTGGCAACCTCCTGTCCTCTTTTTATCTGGAGAAGTTCCAAGGGACTGGTCTACTTACTGGTTCCTTGGTCTTTGCTGCGGTCATCAGCTCAGCTTTCGCAGAGCCATCTTAAGTTCACCATACCTCCCCCAGAAGTTAGAAATAGAGCCAGGTCTTAAGTGACTTCTGGAACACTTGGAGAGTGGAAACCATACATATCTTGGTGGGGGGTTGTGCTGTTCCAGAAGGTAGGGGCTGTGACAGAGAAGGCATGCTTCCTCGGTTCCACAAGATAGCCACATTTAAAAAGGGGGACCTGGACCACACTTACCCTGCCTGAATGTACCAACTAGGCAGAAGCAACTAGAGACAGCTGGTCCCTCAAGTAACCAGTCCCGATGCTAGGTAGGGATTTTCAGGTGATGACCAGCACCTTGAATTGTACCTGGAAGTTGACTGGTAGCCAATTCAGCTCATGTAACAGCAACAACACATGGGCATAATGAGAAGTGCCTGTTATTGCTCATGCTGAAGCATTTTGGGCCAACTGTAGCTTCCAGATGGTCTTCAAAGGCAGCCCCATGTACAGCATGTTGCAGTAGTCCAATTGTAAGGTGATTAGGGCATGAATGACCATCTGAAGGGCTTCCTAGTAGAGGAAAGGGTGCAGCTGGTGTACAAGATGAACCTGTGGAAAGGCCCTTCTGGCCACAGCTGCCACCTGCTACCTACTCTTCAAGCACACTAGTCTCATTTTGTGCACTAGTCTCAAATGGGGAAGTGCAATCCCATCCAAGACCAAAGGTGAAAACATCTCTGACCCAGGGATCCAAACACGCCCAGTCACTCAGCCTTGTTGGGATTGAGCCAAATTCTGTTCCTCCCTGTCCAGACCTGAAGAACCTCCAGACGCTGGGTCAGTACATTAACAACATCACCTGCACAGCCCATGGTTGAGATGTACAATTGGGTATTATCCATATACTCATGATATCGAACCCTGAACTGATGGATGACCTCACCTAGAGAGCTTCATGTTGATGTTTAAAAAGAGGAGTGAGAGTGTAGAACCCAGAGGCATCTCACAAGTGAGTGGGTGTGGGCACAATCTCTCCTCTCCTATCAACATTGACTGGGACAGACCACCGAGGAAGGAGGTGAACCATCTCTGTGGTGCTTAGCAATAGTGCTTAGCGCCCTTTATGTTCTGAAACTCATTGTGTTATTGCAAACAGAGGAGAGACTTTATATATTCTAGCAATTTTAAAACTACTAACCTATGGTAGATGAGATATAGATATAGATATACACACATGTGCACACGCACACACATACAACCTACTGCATTTTTCATGCTATCTCCCTTATCAAATTCTGTATCTATGGCATGCCCCCTTGCTCTCCTGTTAAAACAATGGCTTACCTTTCCCTGAGCAAAACATTCTCTATATGCATGTCACCCCACTCTTCCAGTTTCTCCTTTAAATCTGTACTGAACAGGTACGAACCTCTGCCACAATGATAGCACAGGTCATTTTGACCTGTTATTCTCTGTATGCTTCTGCAAGCTTATTCTTATTTGCTAATTACAGTTGCATAGTATCCCTAGAAGCAATTTCAAATTCTCTCTTATAAGTGAAATATGAGTCTGTTATTTCTCTCAGAATTCCATAGACTAGCTGATCTCTCAATGCATCATTTAGTTCTTCACCAAATTTGGAATGTTCAGACATCTTTTAAAGTTCAGCTTCATGTGCTGCCATAGACTCTCCCTCTTTCTGATGCATTATTGAACTTGAGACGTTCTGCGTTTAGTCAAGGTCTGCATGACAAATGTTCCTGCAATATCGTTACTAGTTCTGCAAAGCTGAACTGCTAGGGACTTTATGGAGCAGATAAGTTTCTTAATAAGCTATATGTTTTGCTTTCCATCATGTTCAGAAAATCAGGCATCTTTCTTTTTCCTAGCCACTACTGCATTCCTCTCCAAAAAAAAATATGTTCAGATAGATAATGTCCAATCATCTGTGACACCATCCAACATCCAAATCTTCCCAATGAAGCTAGCCATCCTACACTACCCCTTTCCCATTTATTTTTACTCATGGTGACTAGTTCAGCATTATTTTTCCTTTGTTTGTTTATTTGTTTAGTGCCCTTTTTCTCCTTCTTGAAATCCAGTGAGATTTGAGAAACTTTTTTTTTTTTTGCTTAGTCACCACTGCTATGTCTGTTTTACTGGTCAAACGAATGACACTTGAATCTGGAGTACTGGTCACATTAAATTATATTTGCACTTTTTTTGAACTGTTGGGTTAGGCAGCTCCCAAGTAAGTTGCTCCCCTTTGTCTCTGTAATACTTCTTAGTGTTTTTTTATTGTCCCAGGAAACCTTTTAGTGTCCTCTCCCTTCTAACTGTTGAATGTAACAACAGCAATTGGTTACATCACTTCCTTGATTATTCATCTGAGATTAGTTATTTGCCTCCAGAATTTAAAGCCCAAATTACATGGAATTCTGTAATGCTTCTTTCAGTTTTGTTTTTTTAAAAAAAATCAAAAACATATTTTGAGGAGAATTCTGAGCATGAATGGAAGAACAGGCAAAGAAGACTTCCCAATTTGTTCTTCACTTGACATTATTCATTTTAGAACCCCTCTTTTCTTGCAATAATCCAGGGAAAGCCCACAAATAGAATACTTTCCTGAACATGATTTCCACAATATATAGTCATCATATTTAACAGCCATTGGTGACTTTAATGTTAATCTAAACCCCTTGTACAGCTCTCCAGTTTGGTGGCCTTCCATATGTTAGTGATTGTATGTCCAAATTTTGGCTAAAAATCTATTCTCGTAGGAATCCCCCACCATTCTAATTCATTAGATGGAGCACATTCTAGTATATTAGGAAAGGAAGGGGAAAAAAAGGTTGTTTACTCTCTCCATACCATGCATAATTTTATACTCATCTATCATCTCCTGTTTACTTTTTAAAACTTGAGGCCCTTAAGCTTTCCTCACAGGGTAGTACAGTGGTACCTCTACTTACGAACGCCCCTACTTACGAATTTTTCGAGATACGACCAGCTCCGGCCCCCAAAATTTACCTCTACTTATGAACTCGCCTCTACTTACGAACCGGTTCCGCGGCCATTTTCCCTGCTGCCACGCGGTTGCAGCTTCCTGTGGGCGAGATTGTGGTAGCAAGGAGACGTTCGGTGAGGCTTGTGGTGTGTTTTGTGGCGTTTGGAAGGTTTTTGAGGTTTAAAAATAAAATGCATATGTTTCAGAACTGTTTAGCCATATTTACATTGAACTTTATGGGGGAAATTTACCTCGTGGTGCGACCAAATTCGGAGGGCGGATTAGCCATATTTACATTGAACCTTATGGGGAAATTTGCCTCGTGGTGCGACCAAATACGGAGGGTGGAACGGATTAACCGGATTTGCATTGAACCTTATGGGAAACTTTACCTCGACTTGAGACCAACTCGAGTTGCAACCAGAGTCATGGAACGGATTAAGTTCGTAACTAGAGGTACCACTGTAGTTCTAGTATCTTAGTTATTTTAGTTGCTCTTTTCTGCACTTTTCCAGCTGTTTTTTTGAAATACAGTGATTAGAGCTCTACAAGAATTTGATTGTAGTATAGCTTGGTATAAAAATATGGCTACCACAGTTCTTGATTTATTTCCTAATACTGTCCATCATGGAATTTGCTATTTTTACAGAATTTCCCAACTGCACAAATTTCTTGCCTGGTCATCCAACTCAGTTTCCAACATAATGTATACTGTTAAAATTATTGTCCCCTGGTGTCCATAACGTTACTGGGAGTTGTGCTTATTTAAGGAGACTAACCTTTTATTTTTGGCTTTGAGTTGGGGTTGACTCCTGGTGTCTGTCTGGACAAGTCCCTGCAGTTTTCTTGGCAAGGTTTTTTGGAAGTGGTTTGCCATTGCCGGCTTCCTAGGGCTGAGAGGGAGTGACTGGCCCAAGGTCACCCAGCTGGCCTTTGTGTCTAAATCAGCATTAGAACCTATGGTCTCCAGGTTTCTAGCATGATGCCTTATCCACTACACCAAACTGGCTCTTTTTATACATGACACTTTTAGACATTCAGTTGTATATAACCCTCTTCTCAGTTTAGAGGGAGCAGTTTGGGCTTTCCACAGTCTCTTTTTGTTTTTATTCTATCAATCATTTGGCCCCTCACTGCTTCCATCACTAACAGAAGTTTAAAAGCACTCATTTCAGTAGAGAGCCTTAGGGAACATTTTACATTCCTTCACAGCAAGATCCTCCTCTGTGTTGTCCATTAACCAGTTATTAGCATATGCTGATCTATAAGAAAACCTCTCTCCTCTTCCCAATGATTGCTGAACTGGTGCAGTAGCCTTTGGTGGGGAAAGTTTCAAAATTGCCTCTTCAGCCTTCTTCCTTGTTTTTCAAAGGAAGATGCTGTAAAGATCAATTGAGGCTTTTCTTGGAAAGCAAAACCATGCTTCAGATTTCAGATTCAAATTGAGATTTATTGGGTCTGTGCAAGGCTTTTGAAAAGGGGCTTTGCAAAGTGTGTTCATGTGAGCAAAGGACTCAAGTGGCCTCATTCTTTAAAAAACCTGTGCAGCTGCTTCAAAGGTTTTCCTTGGTTGCCTGTGTGATGGTGTGCTCTCCTTTGCTGGCAGTCCCAGTGCAGATGTGTCTACAGACAAGTGGGGAAAGCAGCTGTGCCAAGGGCCTCAAAAGATACGGCTCCTTTAAAGGAGGAGAGAGTATTGCTTATGCTAACATCCTTGGTGAGGCACCCTTCTCAAATGCTTTGTACAGCTCTAATATTTATATACATTGCTTCTAGTTACAAAACAAACCACTGCGAAATTATCTAAGGTGCTTAACAAAATACAAACATCCGTTTTCTGCCCAAAGTTTTTTTTTTAATCTATCTATTAATAAGCCTGATGTACAGAGACTTCAGTGATGCCCCTGGATATATAATTTCTGGAAAATCGAAAGTAACAGTTTATCTTCACATGCCGTGCATCATAAGTCCAACAAAGCCCCAAATGTCTCATTTATAATATTCATAGATTCAGCCTTTATATTATTAATTCCATTCTGGGCTGATGCAAATTACTACCTTGGAATCTGTGTTATTTGCCATTCTCCCAATGGCAAACAATCTTAGAGATTCTTGTTCCGACAGGGTTGTGACACAAATGTGCAGTTTCTTCCTATGTGTACTTACCCTGAGAGCAAAACATACACCCACTTTTTTCATCAAGGTTTTAACAAAGCCCTTCAGGTCACCTGCAATATTTTCTAATTGCCTGAGAACATTGCTAATCTATAATTCTGTCAACACCAACAAACCTGACTTCCTTTTTTTCTGTGTTATTCTCTTGCCCTCTGGTGGTTGATAAAAAGTAATGTTATTGATGCACCAAACCTTTGTTTTATTTTGGTCCAGTATGTTTATGTTCTGCCTACAAGATTCTGATCTGAGGGATGAAGCCAACTTCAAAAGTCAGGAGGAGAACCAAGAGATGGCAGCTGCCGGGAGCAGGTTTCAACCAACTCAGGATGCAAGCTCAGGGCAAGAAGAGGGAATAGGTGCTCTTGGAAGGGCTGAGCTGTCTTTTCCTGGATGTGGAAGCTCATACCCCACTCAGGTACAAAGTCACTGAATGGCTCCAGGTTAGTTATGCTCAGCCAACCTATCATGCATGTGGGTTGGGATGATAAAGTGGAGAACCCAGTGTGCCATCTGCAGCAATGTCGAGTCATATAAGCATAAGGAACATACAAAACAAACGACACAAAGAGCGGTTCAGATATTTGGTTTTTGATTTGGTTTTGATTGATTAGTATACAAGGAATGAAAATGAGGGCAGGAAGCATTTCCAGGTGGGTGGGGTGGGGAAACAGTGTATCATTAATTTAGGAGTTCTTTACAGAAAAAACAGGAGTCCCTTTGAGACAAACTACGCTGGATTACTAAACTTTTTTTTGAAATATGGATTTATCCAGCTCTCTCCCCGGCGAAGAGCCCCATCTTGCTGTTTGTGGCTCCTAGGCTGTTTCTGCACATATTTTTCCTAATCCCAAAACTCAGGTTTCAATGCTGTAGTTTAGCACATCAGCTGCAGGACATATGGCCTTTCCGGCTCCTCCCAGACCACTTTTCCTGATAGTTTGGGTGACCTGCCAGCAAGCAGGCTGGAGAATCTGCAGAGGGCAGCAAGGAGGGAGAGTGACACAGCTCCAACCACCTCCATGCAGCATCTTTTCTTTAAGAGGAAGTGGCCGCTATTAACTTGGCAAATCTTTAGAGACGTGACAAAAAAGGCAAGCAATTTTATGGATAACAAGCAACAAGTCAGTTTCAAAAGCCATTTGAAACCTGCTGCATTCTTTCACCTTAAGAATTTAATGTATCTGTAAGATTATATAATATTCTCTACTATCCAGAAGGATATCCTTTTCCCAGGGTGAAAGATATCATACCTTGCATTTCCTTTCTGAACAAATATCAACATTTTCCCTCCCTTTTCACTGTATCTCTGTTCAAGAACAGGTTCAGCTCCAGTTAAAAGGATTTCTGGTAGAGTTTCCTCTTTGTTTGATAGCTTAGCAAAGCCAGATTGGTCAGACAAGATGGTGTCTTTCTAGGGGAACTAGTGGGATGAATTGTTCTGATATTTGTGCTGCTAAGATTCATCTGCATGCTCTTGATTAAGACAGGCCCATAATATACAGACACCAACAGCATTTGTGCCATACCCTGGGGCGAAATGTCACTGTGGCATTTGTTTTTGGCTTATTAGAAGGAGACAGCAACTGAGTGGCACTCTTCTCTAAAAGGATAACAGGAGCTAGAAGGAACTATAAAATGCAGTGGGCCGTCACACTAAGGAGGTGACCTCCAGAAATCATCCTTAATTAATCTACCAGGATGGGAGATATTCCATTGGATTCCCAAACATCCTGCTTTGTCCTAGCCTGTAGCTGAATTCTTTATTGCTCCCAATTGATTGCATCCCTTTTAATATGATTGTGCATTATTCTACAGTAATGTGTATTCAGAGTAGGTGTTCCTAGTCTGCTTGGCTCACTGCCAACTTGCTTCCTCATTATTGAGAGCTAATCATTATGCCCAGCCTCCAGAAGACTACCCTGATCAAATACAAGCCTGTCTCTTTTCTCCCCAGTACCTGTTGCTGAAGAGAAGCATCTACCAAATATCAATATAAATAAAGTCCTGTTTGTAATTCTCCACAGCAAAAAAACAAAAAACAAACCATAAGCAGACCCAACAGTGACACTTGGGATTGCTGGTTTGCGCCTGTATATTTCTGGGCTCCACGCTGTCAGCAAACATCCTACAGCTCACTCATCCCTGCATCTCCTAAGGAATATGGGTGACTCAAACAATAAAATAGGGCCATAAGTGAAGACTTGTTCCCTTTCTGAGTGATGAGCACAGGTACTAACAATGTTTGGGCTTGCAAAATGAGTCAGGCTACTCATGGACAGCTACTTTATTTCACTGGGATCAGCTATATTTAAAGCATGGGTAGGCAACCTGTCATTCTCCAGATGCAGTGGACCACAGCTCCTATCATCCCTGACCATTAGCCCTAGTGGCTAGGATTGATGGGGCTTGTAGTCCTTCGTGACTGGGGGATGCCAGGTTGCCTATTCTCTATCAGGGTTATTTTCTCCAATTCCTGCCATTTCTTATTCTTGTAGATAACCTGTAAGGCAGTAAGGCAGGGCTAGAAATGTCCATGGTGGTATGTTTTCATTTGTAGGGAGCATCTTCTTTATTTTGGCACAGCCACTGAAAGAATAGAAAGCTATACTGTTGTTCAGGCCCTGATTTTCTCCAGCTGCATGTGTATGTCAGATTCATTAGTGATTCCCAACCTGTCTATATACCCATGATTGTTTTGTTGATTAAATACTGCCCCAGCTTCATGCAGGATTAAAATACAACTAAGCTTCTACTTCGAAGGTCTTCCTTCCTTCCCCTTTAATAGTGGCTTATGTAAAGAAATTAGAAAGTTTTTTCCACATCACTATATCCCCATAGCAGGGGAAAAGATTATGTGGCAATGTAACAACAGAGTATAATTATTCTCTTGAATGCAAAGGCCTTCCTTGGCTTGCCCCAATTGACATGCATGTTATCTTAGGTTATTGGCAGCCAATCCTTTCTTCTTGTTAAAGTAATTATTGAACTGGTTCCTCATCCTGCTTCATCAGGCCTATAGGGGTCCTTCCAGAGTCAAGGCTGTTGAAACATCCTTGGCTTCTGGGCTGAGGGCATCTTTTACCATTGTGCTCTCTGTCTGTTGATCTTGGTCCTGTGTCTCGGCAAACTGCACAGCAGCATGGATACTGTGGAATGAGAGCAGCTCTGGATCTGGCATCCCAGTGAGCCAACCTCCTGCCTGGAGCAAACGCCGTATGGAGGGGTTACAATTGGCCAGCAGGACCTGGATACCAATCTTCTTGTAATCTTGGCGAGTCTCCTTCAGCACACTAAGGCCTACACTGTCTATAAACTGCATGGCTCCACAGTCAATGATCAAGGTATGCATATCTATAGAGGTACCAGGACCATCTGCTGAAGCCTTTGGGGTCTTGGTTCCCCTTAGGCAGTTCAACCTGGAAGAAAAACAATTTTCATTTTTGCTTAGGTTTGCTTTAGCTTGAGCTTTTTGTTGCATAGCAGCAACTAGGGAAGGATTCACCCCTGTTTTCTGGAAAAGTGAACTTTTGAAGTAGTCCTTGTTTGCATAGTAAAGAGAGGTATCAAAGCGGAAGATCTTGATATTTGCAATGCTACTGATCCACTTGTAAGTAAACTGATCCTCATAGATTTCTGAGTCATTCACCTTACCTAGAAGGGTGGCTCGGGGCCGCTGGGTGCGGAAGATGATGCAGAGCAGAGCAAAGCAGACTCCTGTCAGAAGGCCCAGTTCTGTGGAGATCAGTGATGAGGAAAGCATGGTTACCCACCAGACTATAGTGTCCATTTTGCTGATCCGCCACATCTTGGGTATATCAGCAAATTTCCGCAATCCTCCCCTGAGATTAACAATTGTAACCACACCTAAAATGCAAGTTTGCAGTGAATAGAAGAGAGGGGCAATCCACAACAATACTAGGAGCAACACAGCTGAAGATACCAAGCTTGATATTTGAGTATGACATCCAGTTGATTCTTTCAGCAAAGTCTTTGACAAGGCTGCACAGGTAGCAAAGCAGTAGAAGAAAGATGGGATCAGATTTCCCATCCCAAGGGCAATCATCTCTTGGTTGGCCCGGACAGAATAGCCATGTTTCTTGCCAAATATTTCTGAAAGTGAGACAGTCATAGCAAAACCAATTATGGCAATGGGTAGAGCATCAAGTGCCAGATTGGACACAAGGCTCAGATCTGGGACAGCAGGTGGTTTGAAACCAGTGGGAATTGTACCACAAATTTTAGACTTGTATCTTTCATTGAAGTTAAGGAAATGTGACAGTAGTGTAGCTGCAATGACCACCAGGAGTTCCATGGGAAATGGAGCCTTCATTTTGTCCTTAAATAAATTGTTGATTTCCTTTACTGGCACAATGAGAGCTAAAGCCACAAGGCTGGTGACCAAATCACAGATGTTGGTCTTGCCAATATATCTGAAGATGTCAACCCATGTTAAAACAAGGGAGCCCACTCCATCATGTCGAGGGATCTTCAGTCCCAACAGAAGGTTCATTTGGGACGTGAGAATGGTAAGGGAGGACCCTGTCACAAACCCACTCAGAAGAGGTTCTGAGAGATACACTGAGATGAAGCCCAACTGGAAGACCCCTAGAAGGATCTGAAAGGAAAAGCAAATAGAATTCATGATTGAGAAATTTAGGCACAATGAGAAAGAAGGTGATAGATCTCAACTTGCATTTTTGTCTATTATTATTATTATTATTATTATTATTATTATTATTATTATTATTTCAAAACTAGTTACTGTTGTGACTTACAGAATTTGATTGTGACAAATTATATGTCAGATCTGGAACAAATAGAGTTTGATAAAAATATTAGAAAAAACTTTTCAGAAACAGTCTGTAACTTGGAGGCAGGGCTTACAATGATTGAAATGATATTAAAGCATTTGAAATAAATACATAAATACATATTTTACATGCAAAAGCTCCCCAGGTCAATCCTCATGACAATCAGGCATGCGCTACTCAAGTCCTGAATGGTCTGTGGGTTTCATGTAGAGATACACTTGGCTGCACTAGAAGCAGCATTAATGTTTCAGTTTGAATAAAGACTGTTCAGAACACTAAATGTAAAGACAATTTTTGGCTCAGACTAGATAGACACTTACCTAGAAAATAACACTTTTAAAAGAAGGATGAATGTATCTTACCTGATAAAGCCCAACCAAAAAACCTAGAGTGGTTGCCACTGTGATTGCATAACAACCTTTGTCACAGACCACTGTCCCATTCATCGTGGCATTGGCCAAAAAATCTGTGTCAGAGTCCAGTTCGTATCCTGCTAGCCTAAGTTGCCGGTTTACTGATTCCCCAATCATCAGGCACAGGACCCCAAAAGAACCGACACAATTATGGCGTGAGGTAGCCATGGCAAAGTAAATAATGGCACAGAAGAAGTTGGTGTAGATCCCATAAATGGGATCCTGGCTTGCAAGGATGGCATAGGAGATTGATTGAGGGATGGCAACGACTCCTACCAACAAGCCTGAGATGATGTCCCCCAGCAGTTGTTCTTTGATCTTGTAACGAGGAAGCCATTCAACTACTGGGAAGAGCTGAAGGAAGAAGGTGACAATACTCTGTTGGCTGAAGTTGCAGTTCTCTTTGGCTTTTGTGAGAAGCTTCTTGATGCTGAAGCCTGATGTTTCGTATTCTTCTAGTTTGACAGGTACGTAGGAAGATGACTGTGAAGAAGACAAGCTGGGTGTATCATTGTTGTGCTCAGACTTTTGAGTAATAGTGCCACCCTCCATGGCTCCAAAGTAGCTAAAAAGAGGTTGCACAGATATTTTTAAAGCAGACTGCATGACTTAAGCACAGGGACAGTTGAATATTAATCTGATGATGCATTGCTGTATTGTTATAACAAAAGCTATATTGTTATATCTGCCTCACAATAAAAAAGAAACTGCTGAACCATAAAAAAAAAAAACTCAGCACTAAAATGTGGAACATAAAAGTAGCTTCTACATAATAGCTTAAATCTATTCATTATGCAAGTTGGTTGACACAGGTTGGTAACCTATAGTCACAGCGCCCTCAGAAGGCATATGTCAAACTCCCAAATTATTATTTTTTTATTTTTCCTTTTCAAAAATGGTTTAAATCTCAAAAGATCACCAAATTTCATGAGCTGTTGTTCTTAGCAGGATTTCAAGTGAAAACTCCACTGTCTCTTAAAAGCGTAAGAATGACACTGCTGAAACCTGGCTAGCTTTAGCAAAGTTGAGATTTAGACCATTTAATTGTAATGACTTATTATTATCATCATCATCATCATTATTGTTTGGGAGCACCTGAGCCATTGTGCAAGATTAAAAAGTTTGATAACCTTTCTCCTAAATCCTAAATCTTTTAAAGCATTTCGCAATAGCATAAAACAAAAACATTCAGAATGTTTAAATATAAGTAGGTTCAGTTTGTATCAGTCCAAGTGGCTCCAGTAGGATAGGAACCAGGCTTTTTATCACAGTCCAAATCTGTCCTTCTGCAAGATCATTTAGCAAACCATTTAGGTGGCATGTGACTGTTTACCCCAATTGCATTCAATTTCCTTTTATTGCCACTCAAAATGGGGAACCAAGATCTTTTTTAAAAAAGGGTAGTATTTACTAAGATAGCCAGGTTGGTGTAGTGCTTAAGGCACCACGCTAGGACCTGGAAAAACATGAGTTCTAGTCCTGCCACAGCAGGGCCAGCTCTGGGCTAAGGCCAAGTGGGCACCAGCCTAGGGGTGCCAAATTTTAGGGGGCGCCAAAATTGAAAAGACTACTGAAAAACATAATAAAAAAGTGAAAAGCAGTAACACTGCGCTCCGTGAGCCAGCACGTCTGCTTAAGGGATAAATATAATTTTGCAAAATCATTATGACAACAGTGGGTGCTGATGTAATTAAAATTACGGTGTAAATAGGGTGAAAATGTCCGAGAAAAGAAAAAAAATTGTCCAGGGCTGAAAATGATAAGTGTAGAAGAAGAAGAGGAGGAGGAGGAGGAGGAGGAGGAGGAGGAGGAGGAGGACTTTTTGAAATTCCTAACAAGATTGGAAGATGAGCCAAACCATAGGGAGTGCCAGAATGTGACTTTGCCTAGGGCACCAAAATCTCTAGACCTGGCCATGCACCTTAGGCATAAAGCCAGCTGGGTGACCTTGGGCTAGTCGATCTCCCTCGGGCCTAAGAAGAAGACAGTGGGAAACCATTTCCAAAAAATCTTGCCAAGGAAACTATTTTTCTAGGGACTATTACTAAATCACTGATCATATGACAGCATGTGTTTATTAAACATTTGCCTTGTTTTTTGTGCATATTAGGAGATCTTAAATTATGAGTAAATAATATATGTCTCTGTGTGTAATACACACACACACACGCAAATATTACTGTGGTAGTAGTAATAAAATTGGAAGGTGCAGAATCCTGCAGAAAAACCAGTAGAGACCTCTGGTCCTTCAGTAAAAGAATCCCATGTAAAATTCTAATAAAGAACCTTTCATACTAAAAAGTCTAATAAGTAGTCATAAAAACAATGTGCTCAGTAGTTACATACTGCTTTTATGTTACATACTGCTTCTATGGAATGTAGCCTCTTGTTACCTCTTTCTTTTCTCCTTGTGATGAAAAACAAAATCCATAAATTCCATAACTTACAGAATTTGGTCTAGAAAAAAACTGCTGTTTTTCCTTTGGCAACGTCCATACCTTCCAGGAAGCCAGAAATGGGCACATGTATCTTCTAGACTGGTGCTTCTCAAGCTTGGCCACTTTAAGATATGTGGACTTCAACTCCCAGAATTCTGGCAAGTGGCCAAGCTTGAGAAACACTGTTCTAGACCCTAACACTGATTTGTTTCACTTCTGCTTTTCAGTTTCCTGAATTTAGCTTGCTTTCTGGAAAATGTTGTAGGATTATTTGAATGGTGTTTGAAAATAGATGAATCTCTTTCTCTGTGTATTTTTTTCTCTGTGTATTTTTTTTTTCATTTTAAAACAAATCAGTATATGAATACATATATACAGAAAGAAAATATAGAAAGTATAGAATTTTTAAAAGCACAGTTGTGGCAGGAAGAATTACATGACTAGATCATATTCTGAGATGTGCATAAACTTCTATTGAATGAACTTAGTATTATCTGAGTTCAGTTCTCTAACAAAGTAACTCATAAGCAATGCTAATTCCTATTTTTCCTATACAGTTTAATTGTCCGTTGGGGAGCAATGCTTATTATAGCCATTAATTTGTAAACAGAATTAATATGTTTACAATTTTCTTTTAAAGACCATATGAGAATAATCGTAGGATCCATTCATAATCAGTAACCTATTGCCTGTTGCCTATTAAGTGACACATCTTTTCACAATAATATGAAGAAAACCTGCTTTGGGCTCTTTGTATCTCCATTGGTGATCTTCCATTATATTTATATAGTATTTGCACTAATGGGGCAGAATATACTCTAAACTGAATAATAGCTTTAAAACACTTGCTGTACACTAGCAATTTCATTTCTGAAACATCCTCATGTATCTCTAAGCTAAATGTTAGGGAAAGAGAAAGTAATTAAATGCTCTTGGTTTGATTGAATGATGGATTGATTCAATGCCATCAAGTCAGTGCTGACCACGTAGATTTTCTCCAGGATACTCAGTTTATTGTATTCTATGCATATTTTATTAAGACTGAAATTTGTAATGTAGCTCTTATAGAAGACTACTGCAAAGTTGTACAGGTAGTCCTCATTTAATGACCACTCATTCAGCGACCAAACTTATGACAGCGCTGAATGAGGGGAATTATACTGTTCCTTGTAGTTGCAGCTGTTGCAGCATCCCTGCAGTCAAGTAATTGAGATCCAGGTGCTTGGCAACTGGCTTGCAATTAAGATGGTCACGGTGTCCCGTGGTCATGTGATCGCCATTCGCAACCTTCACTGCTGGCTTCCGACAAGCAAAGTCAGTGGCAAACTGACAGGAGGTTGCAAATGGCAATCACGTGATGTCACGCCTAAAAACTGCACAGGATTTACTTAATGATGGCAACCAGAACTGCTGCAACTGCTTTTGTGAGTTGGTGCAGTCATGTGACATCAAGCTTTACAACCACGTTGCTTAGTGACAGAGTTGCCGGTCCTAATTACCGTTGTTAAGCAAGGACTACCTGTAATGAAAAAGGTTGATGTATAATCTGGAAGTCTTATTTTAACATGAATTTACTAGGCAACCCTGAAAATGCTATTCTTTTCTGCCTGCCTCTCACCCAGCAGTAGAAGAGATAATAATTTTGACTCACCTTCAAGGGTTGTTATAAAGCTTGCAAGTAAATAATGTTTATAAAGCACTTTAAATACTTGAAGATGCTATAAAAACATTGTGCATGATACTGATAAAATCTGCCATGGAATTTTCCTTATTTGAAGAGGAAATTACAAGGTGTCTTCATTGCTTTTTTGCTGACATGAGAAAAATTGTCTCATGAGAATCCTAGTGGTGTCTAGGCCTAAAATAGTTCTGATCAATCATTTTGGGCAAATCCAGAAGTTCAATTTGCCCATAAAAAGTGCACACGCATGAAGTGTCAACATTCCCAACAGAAACAAACACCAGAGATGACACAGTTGTACAATGATAACAACGTGCAAACCCTTATGTGGCCGAAACCTTTATTCCCAACCCAGAATTCACTAGCTCCATATCCATACCTTAATTAAAGCCATTCTTACCTATACTGCATTTATTTACTCAGCAACAGCATGAACTGTCCCAAATGCATGGTAGTAAGCTGAGCACAAGAGGTTTCTTTTTTCTCAGTTTAAGAACAATTAATGATCAGGTTATGCAGCTTAAAAAATTGAGAACAGTGATTCACATTTTGCAACATATATTACCCATGCAAGCAGTTAGATCAAGGGTTGAACAGAAGCATTTTCTTGCTCTCATACCCTGCTCTATGCATTTACTTAGTGGTGTCCACCAATAATGATCAATATCCTTCTCCTCTCAAATTAAAATTCCAGAGACTCTGGAGAAGCTACATTCTGGAAAGGTTTCAGCGTGTGTCTCTGTGTGTGTGCATGCGTGCGTGCATGGTAACAGTCACCACCAACTTCTTTCCCCAAAGGAAAATTAAAGCTGCTGCTATTGCCTGGGGCAGGTGGGGCATAGGCTTCCCTTTCCCAGCACCTCTCAGCTGCCTCTCACAGAACATCTTGCCTGGGAAGAAATGAAGAAGAAATTAAAGACTGAACTGTAATGCTGCAAACCTGTGCTCTTTGCTTTCTTCTTTCCTTGAACTGGGTCCCATACCTATAGGAGGAGAAGAGTGGTCTTGGATTCAATTCAGTGCCCTTTTTATCTACCTCTACACTACTGCAACTAATTTGTCCAGCCACGTTTGCCTGTATTTTGAAAACAAACATCATTTAAGTGGAATATTTTTACAGAAACTTGTCTTAGGCACGAATAATTCTTTTAAAACATTTAAACCAATAGTACGGAGGATGATACAACCATCAGGATCTCCAGAGCTTTGTTTGCAAAACAAAAGGAGCTGCTTGTGCACATTTTTCTTCTGAATTCTTACTTTTTAAAGCCTTGTTTTAGGAAAAGGGAGAACAGGAAGGAAACTTGATCGATACACAACAGTTTGGGTGAGGAAACCAGAGGGAATTTTAAAACATATTCTTACTGGAAAATAAATGCTGAAGAGAAAAACAAGCAAAAAAGAACTCAAAAAGATATACTAAAAAGCAAAAAAGTGAAAATTAAAATGGTAACTAGATTTAAATAAATTTGCTCTTCATTGTAGGGTTTTTCAGAGGTCTTCGGTGCATTAATTTTTCAGCCAACGAAATTACACTTATAAATGCCACTGATCCAAACCAAGATATATATTAATTTTCCATTGTTTTGCAATAACAAACCTATTAGCTTACAACAGGAACTGGATTAATTTCTTATGCTGCACTGATTTATACGCATTAGGATTTATGGATACTAAATCAACAGCAGGATTCATTGTGAAATATTGTTAAGTGTTTTTTCCAGTTTCATGAAAACATTTTGACCAAAAACTAACTGGACATTACCCTTAAAGATGGTGCATAAATTTGCTTATAATTCCACCAATACAGGTAGAAAGAGTATAATTTATACAGCATAATTTTACTAGAGTGGAGCACCATCTAAATTTTGCTTTATGGTTAATTCTTGATGGCTTGCTGAAATATTAAAAGGAATACCATGATACAAAAAGTACCAGTGAAATTAATCAGGATCAGATGCCAAATTATCCTCCCAAGGATTTTTTTTTAATCCTTGAAAAGAACCTGTTGTGCTTGCTGCAAATATTTCATATAATATTGATCAGATATGATTGGCTGAAATTGATTCTGTTGTAGAATTTGCAAATTGGGCTTTTTTTTTTTTCTTTCCATTTTCTTTTGCAAGTTCTCTGGATAAGTTTTCTTCAAGTATTGGAAAAAGAAAAAGAGAAACAATAGTCTAGGAAATAGATAATCAGTTTGTGTGATATGGGCGGCTATATAAATACGATAAATAAAATAAAAATAAAATATAATCCACTCCACCAGGGTAGAGGAGTATAGAAATGCCTAGAAGAAATGGTTTTGCTTCCTAATGAAAAAGCCTTGCATTTGGGCACCAGGAATGCTTTCATGAGAGGATATTCCATTATTGGGGGTGCCTTGCTTTACTTTACTTAGGAGGACGTTCTCTATATTAAGAAAGTTCTTTGAAAATTCTAATGGCTTAAATCAAAAGTAGCCAAACCCACAAGACTGTAGCATAAATAGGTAAGGGAACAGATAATTTAAACCCTCATCTTTATTACTTCTTGAGAGAGCTTGACAACCTTCCAGAGAATGTTTGCAATCCTGAGAATATGGCTGTCGTGGTGGGTGTGGTGTTACAAAATTTCCTTTAACCTGTTGAATTATTCTTCATCAATCCTTCTAGCCTCCAGGATGCTCCCTACCAATGCAACCCACCTTTGTTCCTCCCCCCCCCCCAGGTATCTGAGCATATTTCCAAATAAAGGACTGAGTTATAGACCCCACCATTTGTGTTTTCTAAAAATGCCAACGTATGGCCCCCAGGCATTCTTTAAAATCAATATCATATTAGAGGCAGGTGTTTTGTAGTAAGCTAGCTTTTACTGATTTTTTGTTAACTGAGTTTTTGAAAAATAGGTGGAGCAGAAGACTGGGCAAATACCAAGGAAGATCTCCATAGGTTTCCTAGCACTATCCTTACTTACTCTCTGGAAGAGATGCGCCTTTTTAATGTATATTAAAGAAAATTTTATGGAAAAGGAATGAACTAGGCACCATATGAGATTTTCAAGGCCTCTTCTGATAGCAAACAGGAAACCTGTGGCAGGGTTCTACAATCCAAATCCTGCTCAAGATTCTTCTCAGAACCAAATGTCATTTGATCTGCAGAGATAATGTAAATTTGCAATGCAAAATCTGTTGAAGGACAATACAGAGGACAAGATTTCAGCTATGAGTTTCCCTTCCATTAGTCACATGGCCAGAAGGAAGCTGAAGACTACTTGAATACCCTTGCATGAAAGTCATACCTTCTCATGCAAACATATCAGTCCCTGTTGAGAGATAGCTACACATTGCATGCAAACAAAATGGAATTTGCAGAGGAGGAGGAGAGATTTAACTTTTTCTCAGCCTGCTGTTCTTTATGTCATTTGAATCACCTTCAAGTTGTATTTCTTACTGTGGGGCAACAGCTTGGGGAGCATTTTGTAGCAGAACATTTAGTAGCAGCAGAAAGGAAATGTCAACCTCTATCTCCAGCCTGCTTTTCTTGAGCTTTCTTTCCTAATGCTTGAATTTGGGCAACCTGAGGCTCAGTTCTTCTTCAGAGTTCAGAAGTGCCTGAGTGGTAATAAATACTCAGTGGTATTCCAAAGGTGCCTTTAGGGAATAGCAAAGTTCACTAAGAGAAAACCACAAGACAAAAGTAAGTGACTGTTCTTCATTATGCCAGGAGAAAGCGGAAAGTTTCCCAAAATATTTATTTTGGGAGATCAAATCCTTGCTCCGGAGTCCATTTATTTGATAGATCTGCAGTGAAATGAATGTATTAGTAACAGAAGGGACTGAACACGTAGTGAGAATCATGCTGTTTCCTTAATACTGTGTGCCTGACTCTCCAAACATGACTGCCAACCTGAAATAGCATTTTGAATTGCAGCTTTCCTTAGTTTCCCATCAAGACTTTTTAAAGGTCTACTTAAGGCAAATGTATACTATCAGAACAAAATGTGTTGATTCTTTGTACATATAATGTTTCTAGAGGAATGCCTGGAGGCAGGTTATCCATGGCAACTCCTTCAGAAATTGAATGCATAATGGCTGACTAGGACTTTGCTTATTGCTTGGGTCTCTCAGAGAAAATGCTTGGCTTCATTTCTGGTTTCTCTTCTGGTTAGTCAATGCAGACTTTCATCTATAGAGTTCTGTTTTCTTTAACATCGTGTCTTTAGCTGGAGCTAGAGCTTCTCAGGATCAGGCAATGATGGGGCTTCTTAGGTGAAGCTATCCATGAAGTTCTAGTGTTAAAATAATGTTTTCTCCTTTATAGGATAACAGTCCATGGTACTCTCAAAGTGTGTAACATCTGATGCACTTTGCCACCCATTCTGCTGGTATCACAATGAGGTGACCTGCAGGGAATGGGAACCGCTTCCTATTGGATTCCTAGGCATTCTGCTCTGCCACCACTGTGGGGTCCTCCACCCCCATGGGGAAGAGCTGGGCATAGCTGCTCAAAACCCGTAGCTTCCTAAAGAGCAGTTCACCAGGCTACTGAGCTGAATGGGAGTGTCCAGAGCACCATTTTACTTGGCCCTTCCCCACCATGCTTGGGAGGTGCTGGATTTTGAAAGATCCATCTCTCCTGTTTCTGCTTTATCCAACATTCCCCAAACAGCTAACTGGTAGGCTTAGGAGATGCTGGATTTTGAGTATGGATATAGCACTATTTTCCAAACACTGTCCCTCTGCAAGCCAACTGATTAGTAGAGGAGCAGAATTTTGAAAGAACAGTAGACCTGCCCTTGGTACAGGCCCACTGAACAACTACCAGTAGGAGTTAGCAAATTTTGGTACATTTGCTATTGTTTTTCAATTCAGTTCTCCTCTGATAAAGCAGCAGAGGCTGGTCTGCCATCTGTTAAACCCCGCTATCTTCCCAAGACCCTTCCCCACCCTTTCCTGATTGATTAATCATTTCCCACTGGCTGTGACATTCAAGCCAAGGGGGGATTTAAAGGTAGAAATGGGACTGGTTGCTTATACATGTCAATCAGGATACTACCATTTACAATTAAGCCAAAATAGAGGCAACAGATGCAAAATACAAATTGGCAATGAGAACTACAAATGTTATGCCGGTTGAAAAGAACTTCAACATATTAGTGGGGAATGGCTCCTGTACTGTGTGCCAAAAGAAGGCACTGCATTGCTATTTCCCAAGTCAGTGCCTTCCAAATATTTTGGAGAACTCCCATCATCCCTTCCATTGGACTTAATGAAAATGTAATCCAGAGCATCTGGAGGGTATCAGACCAAGACTGATCTTGATAATGACAGAATTTTAGTAGCCTTTCCCAACCTAGAAGCTTCCAAATGTGTTGGATTATTGCTCCCAGCATTCCTAAGTAATATTGCAATAAAAACCCAACTATATGGTTTTCTGGCTATAGACTCCTTTAAAAAAATAAATGAACCACAGGTAAAAGATTATTCTGTTTGCAGAGTTAACATTAAAGGTTATTTTACCATGTTATGTCCTTTCAAGTTAGGCACATGCAGTATTATATAAATCAGTACCTTAAGCAAATATAGAGCAAAGAACTTCAATTGAACACACCTGTCTGTCTTCTCCACCCAAGACTTTGCTTCAGCCAGATTGGCCCAGGAGTGAGTTAATAAGACCTTCAGCTTGCTTGGAATCTTTGGCAACTAGATCTGGAGAACATCCAACTAAGTCGTCTGTTAAATAAGCAGTCTTCTGGCTAGAGGTTGATGGAATATCTCTAGGAGGACAAGGAGAAGGGTAGGCAGGCTACACATTTCCCATTAGCATATTCTAAAATGTTAAATCATCAGGCCTTATAGAAAGAAATATCTCAGAGGGAAGTGGGATCGGGGGGAGGGTACATGCCTATAGTGAAGGTTGTAGTAGGGCAGAGACGTGCCATCTTTGGGGGATGGAGCTGCACATTACACCAACACAAGGTTGGAGACTGTCACTGTTAAAAAGGGGGCAGCCCAGGAGAAAGAAACAAGACCAGTGCAAAAATGTGATTTCCTGTAAATTAAATTAAAGTTGCTTTAATTATTTTTGTGTGTTTCCTAATTTTTCCCCTTCTGTCTTACACTGAATCTTATAGCTCACTGGCAACTTTGGGAAAGGCTCAAGAAGCAAGAACCAAGCTTTAGGAGGCTGTATGTACTTTTGGAACCAAAGGTTTGTGGTTCTCTGCCACGGAGACCTGGATAACAGGGCCAATGTCTCAGATTTCAGTATAGTATACTATACTACATTCTATAATAGAATGTAGTTTAATATCTAATGCAATGTTTTTCACAAAAAGGACAATTTATTTACAAACCTGAATCTAACTGTTTATCTTATAATACAGAAGGATACCATTTTTAACATTCTGGTTTTTTTTTTTTAACCAAACTCCTGATGACACAGTTACAAGAGGCTGTTTTCCCATTAGAAATAAAATAACAAATGTCAAAACAGGTGGCTGGACCCTATGCTTGTTCTAAAGCTCCCTCCTCCAAATGTTTCTTTTGAAATGTCTCCAGATGAAAACTTCACTTTCTCCCCTTGATCTTGCCTACTTCTGCTACTTTGTCCTTTGCTTTGCCAGAAAGATTCATAACTTTCAGTTTAAAAAGTCAATGTACTGGCTGAGATTAGAACATCTGCTGATTTTATATGAAGTTGCAGAATTGCTGTGACATCCTAGCCTAAACTGTAGCTTATTGCACTTGAAAACTCACCTGCCCAAGTAATTTTCATTGTTGTTGTTGGTCACACAGTCAGCCAGATGTTTAGACTGGATTTGGCATTTTTATCCACCTATCAAGTCCTTCCCAAGGACCTGGGATAGGCAGATGTTGTCGTTTGATGGTGTTAAAGGTATCGTCACAGGATGTAAGCTGTTCCAAATAAAGCTGCCTTTCGTAATTGACTGTTGGTGATTTTATCAATGCCGATGGCCTTCAAGTGGTACTCCAGATGTTGTTGTTATTCACAGTGCTTATAGAATTATTATTCAGAGACTGATATAATGCATAGCATAAATATTGCATAGAAGGACCATTTTCCATTGATTTTCATCTAAAAGGGGTCATATAAAACTGGTAATTGAAAAAGAAAGTTAGTTTCAAGTTCAGTGGTGGAAATTGATTTTTGGAGCTGGCAACCAAACAATCTATGGAACTTTGAAGAAGAGTTAAAGAAGTGAATTGTAGTCTTGTTCATGACAGTCCATACATTCCAGATACACGAACTCACTAAACTTAGCCAGGGTGTGTACCCAGTTTCCCTAAGGCCACTAAAGCTTGCCTAACCCAAAACATTTCCTGCACAA
This sequence comes from Python bivittatus, assembly GCF_059951505.1. Lineage (NCBI taxonomy): Eukaryota > Metazoa > Chordata > Lepidosauria > Squamata > Pythonidae > Python > Python bivittatus. The sequence goes on from NW_028277035.1 coordinate 21,529,466, forward strand.
ATATTTATTTACTTTACCTTATTGGTATGCCACCTACTTCTCAAGACTCAACAATAGTAAAACTTGCATGAAAACATAACCATAAAATCATAAAGACTACATCAAAACAAAAGCATAAAAGCAAAGTCATCACCTGTAAACATGAAAGTGTTAATGAGAGGGACAATACAGCAGCCAGCATTCCTATTACTTTTATTCCAAAGGCTTCATGGGGGATGGTTAGCCCTGTTCCCAGAGCACAAGAAAGGAGGCAGCCATGCCAATTTTGGGAAAAGAGAATCCCAAAGGGTCAGGGACTTGCTTCTCTACTGCTGTCTCCCAAACATCCAGGAAATAATCACTAAAAGACTTTCCCAAATAGAATACACAATCCAGAAAGTTTCTACTTGGAGGCAGATCAGAGCCATAATGGTCTTTATGGATAACATTCAGCACTTTGAATTGCATCTGGAAACCTATGAGTAGCCAATGCAGCTCCCCAATATGGGCATAATTTGGCTAGACCAGCAGTAGTCAAGTCACTTCCTTTTGAACCAGTTGCAATTTCTGAGTGGTCTTCAAAAGCAGCTCCAGGTAAAGTGCATTACAGTAATTTAGTCATGAGATGCTGAGGGCAGAAATGTCTGTTGGCCAAGCATCTTGTTCCAGAAATGATTCCATCTAGTGGGCCAGCTGTGGTTGAGCAAAGTCTGTCCTGGTCATACCTCCACCTGCTGTTCCAGGTGGAGCCAGAAAAACTATTAGATCCCAGAAAAAGGGATATGACCCCATCAAGAGCTAAAGATGGAATTAAATGACCTCTCTGTCTTTCTGGGATTTAATCTAAACCTATTTTGTCTCATCCAAATCCAGGCACCAGGTCAGGACATCTGCAGCATCTTCTGCTCAGACTGGGATAGAGATATACAACTGGATATTTTCATGAAACTTCACCCCAAACTGATGAATGATCTCTCCCACAGATATGAAATGAGAGGAGGGAGAAAGCCAAGCCCTGGTCCACCCACACAAGATTGGCTGAGGGCTTGGCCTGTCATCCCCACTACTATCAACCCACTCAGGAAGAGGAAGAACCACTGTAACACAATGCCTCCAATCCCCAAGCCTCATAGGTAGTCCAGAATGATGCCATGATCAATGGTATTGAACACTGCTGAGTGTTCTAGCAGAAGCAGAAGGGCCAAGTCCTGTCACAGGTGATCCACAAGAGTAACCTTATAATCAGACTGAAAGGAATCCAGATCATCAGTTTCTTTCAGTACCTGCTGTAGATGAATCACAACTATTTTCTCAAAAAGGGAAGGTTTTTTTTTCTCAAAAAGGGAAGAGAACACACAGAAGTTGTCCAGAAACTCTGGATCAAGAGAGGGCTTCTTCAGGAAGGGAAATGCCTCCTGCCTTCTTCAGGATGTTGGGTACAACCACCTCTCCCAATAAAGCAGTAACCACACTTTGAATCCAGAGACAACAGCTCAAACAAGCCAGGAGGCAAAGGGATCCAACCCACAGATGGCTGAGCTCATAGTACTGACGACCTTGCCTATTTCCTCATATTCCACAGGATCAAAATAATCCTGTATATTACTGAAAAATTCTGCTCCAGTCATCTCAATCAATTCTGTCCATAATGAATCTAGCTCTGAGTTAATGAAAACAAATTTGATCTCAAAATGCTTACAAATAAATCACAGAAGCATTTGCAGAGATCTTCTTTTTATTTATTTAACAGAATTTCTAACCTGTTCCAATCCTTACAGGACTCTGGACCAAGCTGTACAGCAATAAATGACATAAAAATAAAGTCAGATTAATACATTCAAAAAAATCATGTCTGTCATTTCCCCAAAAGGTCTAGGTTCCCTTAAACAAGTCACTGGGTGATTAACTGAGGATGCAATAAGGATGGAATACTAATTCTAGTTTGCTGCTCTTATCCCTGTCCTGAATTGGGGCTTGTTTGGTAGTGTTCACTCTTCATTTCCTCCACTCAGTTGCTTCATTTCCAGGTTCCTCTGCAAACCATATAGCACCCTGGATTTAAGTACAGGGAGAGGTTGCTCAGGAGCAATTTCATGATGGCCATGAAAACCTGAGCCCCTCTTGAGCCTTCCCTAATGCATGAAGCTTGAAATCCCCCAAATCATAAACTTTAGAGATTTAACCAGCAGTTCAGAGACCAGTTCAAGGAGCTGGGAAATGGATGCTGCTGTGCAGCAAGGTGGGTGTTACACCAGCAGTAGCTATCACATATGTATCTCCTTAATGAGAAACCTTTTTCTGTTTCTCTCTCCTCTATTGAAGCCCATGCTTAGCTCACTTCTTTGCTTCATGTTTACACACTTGTTTTAGAAACAGCAATGTATTTTCCATTACTGCACCTATAATAACCAAGTTACCATCCTGAGAAGCAAAGCTTTCATTTTAAAAAATAAACATTTCTGTCCCTTACAGCAAACAAGGGGTTTTTATGTCTTTAAGGCAAATTTGTGACTGTAGCTAAGAATGTATTTAACTTATTTAATGTGAGGCCACTTTGAGAATGAAGTGAATCTGCTAAAGTGCTGTTGCCACAAATGCTATCTTTAATACTAAGGGTGGCTCCCAAATCCCATGTTTTTTACCCCCCGATGTCATGGAATCATATTGGTAGAAGGGGCTATTTAGGCTATGGAATCCCACACCCAGCTCAGTGCAGGAATCCAAGTTAAATCATCCCTGACAGCTACCACTTGAATACATGCACTGAAAGGCAGCTCAGCCACCGGTCTGGGAGTCCACAAAGATTGGGGCAGGTTTGAAATTCTGTTAAATAAATAAAACGAGATCTCTGTTCCCACTGTTGGACTGCTCTTCCTTTTAGGAAGTATTTCCTAACGTTCAATCAGAATCTGTCTTCCTGCAATTAGCTCGCATCCTGCACTCTGGAATGAAGCCGAACAAGTCTTGATCTTCTTCTTTGTGACAGCCTTTCAGATATTTGAAGAGTGCTATCATATTCCCCCCACCCAGGTTTTCTCCTCTCATGGCTGTAAATGCCTTGCTCCTTCCATTTCTCTTCCTGGGACTTAGTTTCTAATCCCCTGTATTCCCCAACTCTTCCCTCTCTCTCTTTTGACACACTCAAATATCCACTGCCTTTTTCCTTCCCTGAAGGATTCAAATCTATTTCTTCTGGGACATCCTGAAAACAGCTTTTGAGATCCAATGTGCATAGTATTTTTTACATCTCTTGTTTCCAGTAGTCTTGTACTCCTTATGGAGAGTTGCTTCCACTGTCAATTTCTGTCCTAAATGCCACCATTCTTTAATTTGATAAATCTTTATTCAAGTTCATCATGTGCAGTGTGGCACTCACTGTTCTAATACCCTAACTTTTTTTTTTAAAAAAAAGACTACTACAAAATTACACTTGCTGCAAATGTAGGCCAGGTTGTTTTCAGGCAGGAACAGAAACTTGCTATAATCTTTGCAAATTATGATTGCAGACTGCTGTCTATTCATCTTCACACATGTTTTCTAAGATTCTACCAGTAGAAAACCTTTATTGCTTCTTGTTCTGTTCTCAGTCTAGCAATGTTCCCTTCAGTTTAAATGTGCTGTTCATTTGGACAGAAAATTTGTTAGGGATACCCTCTTAAACTCTATGACAAACTCATTTGCTTATTCAATAATCTCAGTGAGATCAATTGCCCACCATTTTTGAATGGAGAATAAAATGTAAGCTTTTCTTTTAGGCTTAACATTTACAGAGAGAGAGAGAGAGGGAAAAAAACAACATACACCCTCAAATCTTACTCCCTTTCACTGCAGGGATATTGTCATCTTACTGTCCTGACCATGACAGTCTTGGATTGTCCCAATTGCTAATTCCTAGTGTAGCTCTTGAAAGTGTGTGTGTATATACATGAAGTTATCTGCCAACAGATGGCCAGTGTTATGGATCAGTTAATAAAACGTGCAGAAACAAGATTTTTTAAAAGGTTGACCTTTAGACAGCTTTTAAATCCAATTAACTTCACATTAACTCATGCTAAGCAAAGGTCACTAGACCAGCTATTATCAAGAAGTGTTTGTTTTGAGGCCTAACTTCTAAAATAGTTCAGTAGGGCCAGCAGAAACTTGCTGGCTTAGGTTGGTTCTCATTCTGAACATGTTTAGGCAACAAAGAAGCAGTCCCAACTTGAGCCATATGAAATTGCAGATATTGTTTGCTTGAGGGAGTGTCTTTTTCAGTCAGATATTCAGAGCTATGTGTAGAACAAGCTGATGGCAAATGTTTTCACTATCTCTGTTGTGTGATGATGTGAATCCAAACACATAACTGCCTTAGATAACTAGAAACAGAAGGGCACATATGGATGCAAACATCCAGCATTATTTTTTCTTTCATTTAGAAACTACTGTTAAACATTGGCAAGTTCTTTGTGGAATGTATTGTGTTCTGACAAAAACTCCCTCCTTTAAAGAAGATTATGTGCCATCACGGTGGTGGCAATTCTTAGTGACTACATACTGTAGATTCCTCTAGGACAGTGTTGTACAAACTTGGCCACTTTGAGTGGACTACAACTCCCAGAATTCCCCAGCCAGCCATGCTGGCTGGGGAATTCTGGGAGTTGAAGTCCACTCATCTTAAAGTGGCCAAGTTTGGACAACACTGCTCTAGGAGGATTTGTCAGATCTTCCAAAGGTGAATCCATCTCTGCTGTAATCAAGTCTTTCCACCTTGCTGCTGCTTGTCCTCTTCCACCTTTTCCACTATTATAGATTCTCCAGAGAGCCAGGTCTTCGCACAATGTGTCCCAAGTATGATAAATTTGAGCCTGGTAATTTGTGCCTTGACTGAGAACTCTGGGTTAATTTGTTCATGGATCCATTTAATTGTTTTCTTGGCTATCCATGGTATTCTCAAGAGTCTTCTCCAACACCAAAGTCCAAAAGCATCAATATTCAATATTTTGCTTCTTCAAAATCCAATAGAAAGGAACTTATTGCCATTTTCATATGGATATTTAATTACTTCATTTTAAAAATCTAGATTAGAAATAATCTGATTGTTTTATAGTTTGCTGTATTTCATTCACAACTTCCTTCCTTTCATTTTGACCATCTAAAGCAGGATAGACAACATTTTTAGGCTGGTAGTTTTATTGGGACTGTTGAGAACTTGCCATGGACACCTTTATAAAATGACCAATTCAAATTCAAATAATACTGTAGCTATTCTGGTGGATAAAGCCAGTCATAGAACCTCATTTATCAGGAGACAGACTGATAAGGTTTATCCCCAATACCTTTCAGAAGATGTGTTCTACCTCCCCCCATGCTCCTCCCCCGCTTGCTTTCATCTTTTTTTTTCCCCCCCTGACCAAATGACACAAAAGGACTGGGCAGCAGCAACCTACTGTTCTTATTTTCTTGGAATGCCTATGGAATGCCTTCTTCAAATTAAAATGCTAGAGTTAATGTTCTGATTTGCAGCATGCCTACTTTCAAAGTATTTATTCCTTTGTTTAAAATGCTAAAGAAAATTAAAATCACGTTGAAGGCCAATGAACATTAAAGAAGAAGTTCACAGGGATCAGCTTGCTACCTCTGAGCTAATGATAATTTCTCCATCATGGCTGGCCCCAGTCTTGTGCTGATAAGAAGTTACAGTCAAAGGAATTGTGAACAGCCTTATCAGAATTCTGTATTCATTCATTATATTTGATTTTGCATGTTCCCTAGAGGAGCCAGACCATTTGTGATTAGTCCATAATGCTTTGTGGGAACAAACCCTAAGAATAAATTGAAAAAAGAACACCAGCCTTGTTTGCTTACATGATTTTGAGGGGAAAACCATCATCATCATCATCATCATCATCATCATCATCATCATCATCATCATCATCATCATCATCATCAATTACATTTCATTTGTCTTGCTTTATAATAGGTAGGTTGAGTTATAGGATTGCAATGCTTCATAGCTATTTATATATAACTAAAAATGTCCAATTTGATCAAGATTAAGGGAAATTAAGTTGCAACATGATGTACCCATAAAGATCCCATCAAGTTGGTAGAAGGTATTCCATACTGTTTTAGTTGTTTTTAATATGTCACTGGATTTGTTATTTTTGCTTTTGCACTTTTACGTAGGAAATAAAACACAATCTCTAGCTACTAAATCTAATATTCTGCATCTATTTCAAGGACAGTAATAGATATAAAAACTCAGACTGGATACCTTATAACAGAAGCAAAGGTAACTGCAGGTGAAAGGTAAGTTTGCATCAATGAAACCATTTCTGTTTTACACAGAGATATATAGGCTGCTTACAATAAAGTAGTACTAGACTTTATATTCTATTTGACCCTTGCAACCCCTGAAAAAGACTTGCTCTTACTCAATTCAGTCTACTCTTACAGTGTGTACAATGCAATCGTCTCCAATAAATGTCACCATAAAGCCTCAGAATCTAAGTCCATGGAAGCAACAGTCTGTGCAAATATGTAAACACAAATACATGGCACTCCTTCGCATTGTTTGGCCTCTCCCTTTCTCTCTCTTCAAAAATGTGTAGTGTTCAGAAGCTTGAGGCTTCCTTCCAACTTGGACCAGGAAACATTCAGAAGCAACCAATGTAAATTTAAGAGATCTTGATGAGTAATTAAATGTCAGCTTCTTTTAAAGCTTGCTTGCAGATAACAACAAAAATCTATAAAATGGATAACCTTGCTGAGGATCTAAGAGACAGAAGTGGGGGTAAGTCATCTTACCACATTGCTCATTGTTGTTACACTGTTAGTTTGTGAGGATTATCACACATTTAATATCATGAATAGTGAAAAGCCCAATTCAAATGTGGATATTAGCTTAATTTCATCTCCTAATCATTTGGTCTTTTTAAATCACTGTTTTCCCTCTTTAGCCTAGACCATTGTTCTATTAAGTTCTGAATCTAAAACATGACAGACAAAAGACCAACATTATACATTAGGGTTCAATGCAATGAAAAGCCAAACAGTGTATGGACTCAGAGTGCCCATAGCTTTTCCACCTGATGCTCCTCCCCCCACCCCACCAGACCCAGGTATCTTTCCCCTAGAAAGAATCACTTCTAATATCGGATCCTATACAAGGAATACTTCTCATCTGGCCCTTTGAACAGAATCCCAATACAGGGATGAATGCAGTAAACCTATTTTTAAAGAAGTGAATCTGCTGTCAAAAGAGAGTTCTGAGACTTAGCTGAACACGATTACAGTGATTTTAATAGGAAGAGAATATGCTTTTTGTCATTAGCATCCAGGTAACAGCAGGCCATCATCTAAAAAGCTAAAGGATCTTCTGGTATTATCTATTGTAATACCAGATCTTCACGACCTTATGAAAGGCCAGCAGGGTTGGAGCCATTTGAATCTTAGAGAGTAAGCTGTTCCAGAAGGCAGGTGCTGCAACTGAGAAGGCAGGCCTCCTGGATCCTGCCAGATGACATTGCTTTATATAAGGAACCTATAACATGCCACCCTATTGGATGGGGAAAGGCAGATTCAATTGGGGATAAAGTGGTCGTGCAAGTAACTCAGCCCTGTGCCATGGGCTTTATAGATGATAGCATCTTGAATTGTGCCTGGAAGCCTTCTGGGACTAGTACAGCTCACAGAGGAGTGATATTATGTGGAGATACTGTGGTTCACCTGCAACTACCCACTACTGCCTTCTGGACCTGCTGCAGCTTCTAGATGATCCTCAAAGGCAGCCCCATGTAGGAGGAATTCAGTAGGAAGTCACAAAGGAACAAGTTACTGTGAGTAGGAGTCCCAGATCAGGAACAGGCACAATTGGCACACAAGATGGATTTGTCCAAAGCCGTCCTGACCATGGCTGCCACCTGTTCTTCAAGCAGAAGCCACAAATCCAAAAGGGCCCCCAAGTATACACTAGTTATGTCTGGGGAAGAACTAACACCTCCAGAACGAAAGTCCTGGAATCCTGGAAGCCTTGATACCCACAGCCACTCAGTCTTGCTAGGGTTGAGCCAAACTCTTTCTTCTTCATTCAGACACCCACAGCCTCAGAAACTGTGAACAAACTTTAATGGTATCACTTGGTTGGCCAAAGGAAGAGACATATAGGTATTATCAGCATATGAATGATACTCTCACCTAGCAGCTTCATGTAGATGTTAAATAGGAGCAGAGAGTGAAGAGCTCTGAAGTCTAGGGCTAGATCTCTCCCATTCTAACAACACTGACTGAACCACTGCAACACTGTGTTCCCCACTCCCAACTTTCAGTGTCAGTCCAGAAGGATACCACGATCAAAGGTATGGAAGGCCACTGAGAGATCAAGGGGGGCCAGGATGGATGCACCACCTCCATACCAATCCTGCCAGAGATCATCTATCTACAAGTGTGATCAATGCTACCTGAATACATCAGTCTGATACTTGGTTGAAAAGAATCCAGATAATCCGAATTTTTCCAAGGCCCTCTGAAGCTGTCAAACAACCACCTTCTAAACAAACTTCCCTTACAAGAAAAGCTGGAGTTGGGACAAAAATTATCTGTTAGATCCAGTCATGGTTTCTTGAGTGGATAGACTACTGCCTTTTTAAGAGCCAGTGGTATGAGAGGCTGAGACTAGCCCCAAACTCTTATAGGTGACAGTGGGTTTCTATCTAGGTCTCCCCAATCCTCCATAACACCACACTGGTTGTTAGAAAACTGAAGTTAGAGATTGGAAGTTAGTTGAAAGGCAGCATGGACAGATGGTCTCAGGAGATAGCAGCTGGCATACTGTGTCTGGGCTTGGAAGCTAAGTAGGGTAAGGCCTAGTTAGTACTTGAATGCTAGAACTACAGGGAATTTTGTAGTATGCTAAACTGGGAAGTCAGAACAACATCATTCACAGAGGGAAAGGCAAACCTCTTCTGTACTGCTGCTAAAAAAATCTATATGGAAGTATTCATAACATTACTAGGAGCAAGTCCAACTTGAAACTTTCCTTCATGGACAGAAATTACTTTTCCAATCCATACTTCACCCTGAAACTTTTCACTTAATAGGTTTTAATCCCAGTGGAAGCTTTTTGATCTGACTCCCATTGAGAAGAAAAATAGCTGGGAGAAAGAACTGAGATAAAAGCAATCTCTCTTCTTTTCTGATTATTTGTTTTGCACTGTGTACTGACACAGTGACTTATAAAGTGATTGCACAAACATATCCTCCAGCTGCATCCTATAATTATAGACATGCTGCAGTTTTTGAATTCTGAAAATTTGTTCAATGGGACAAAACAACAGCACAAGACATTAATAGTATTATACAGTATTTTTATTGGTAAATATTTTTATAAAACAATCTTATGAAAACAGATTCAAAATTTTCTGAGATATTTGAAACATGTGAAAGAAACTAGTGTTACATTTTCAATGCTTGAATGCAATAGTACAAATGGCAATATACAAGGCAACATTTGCTTCCCATTTCTTTGGTTACTGAATTTTTACACTTTGATCTTCGCTATACAAAAAACCCCTACATAATATATACATTTGGACAAAATACAACAAAATGTTTGTTTTAAAAATGCCAAACAATGTTGTGAGTTTACAGTTTCTAAATAACCTAATAAAAACCAATACTATACAGGTAGGTTGTGATTAGTGTTTGAATAATGCAATATTCTATTTAGTGCAAATTGTAAGTTGATACCTGGTCATATTCAATGCAACCCAAAGTTCAGTTAATACAAAGCTAACACATGCGAAATTGAGGCAATCTTCATGTGTGCAAAATGGAGAAAAGGAAGATCCCATCAGTGGAAAACAGTTCAAGTTTTAAAAAGGGCCTAATTATTAGAGAAAAAAATTGATGTAGTTAAACAACATGAATGTGGTCATAGCAGCATTAAAATAGGATGAGATGTTGGAATGCCTGAATCTACAGTAGATTTTTTGTTTTGTTTTTATTTTGCTTTCTATAACTACTCTGTGACTTTGTTAACCTTATAGTATAATTTTCATCCTTTACTGTAATATTTCATTAATATTCATATAAAAATGTATGTCTAAAGTTTTTCATTGCCTATTTCTGTTGAGCTGGAACCAATTACCATATTTTCCACAGAAATATCACTTTGAATAGTGCAAATTCGAATATTGCAACCATTTTGTGGGATTCATTCACCACACCAATCAAGACCTACCTGTATATTAATAACCGAAGTTTAACATTGTGGTTCAAGGCAGCATAAATGGAAGTTATCTCTCATTTCATCACCACAACAACCATTTGAAGTGAGCTGCCAAATCAACAGTAAGCTCCTGGGTTGAGTGAGAAAAACCAAAGCAGATGTCCTTGAGACTCGTTAACATTTTAACCACTACATTAAATGGGCGTCCTTAACCACTTTAATTTCTGGAGTTCAACAGCAATTTTGCTCTATCTAACTATCTATCTATCTATCTATCTATCTATCTATCTATCTATCTATCTATCTATCTATCTATCTATCTATGGATTTAGACATTTGCCAGCGCAGAGAAGGCAGGAGACAAAATTTCTTCCAATTTGCATTTCTATTTACGTTCACAAATATCTGCTACTTTTTAACTAGCTGTTTTATAGGAAACTATATTCAGATGCTACGAAGTGCACCATTTCTTTCAGTAGATGAGCAGATGCACAGAAAACCATACTGTAACTAATGTAAAGTTAAAAGAGGAAGAAAACTGCACTATTCTCTTGCTTTACTTATGGCAATAAACAGTTGAAGGAAAAGAGTTTAATGCATATTTCCACCTAGAATTTTGAATCCACAGAAAAAAACCTCAAAGCAGAGGATTCTGCCAATGCTTAAGGACAAGCAGATTATTTGGAATTTCCAGAGTTTTTTAAAATATCGTAATATACCTACTTTTCATAATATCTGAATTCTTCTATACTTCCTACATAATTAGCACATTTTTAAAAAAAGTAACTAAGTGAGAATTGTATTTGTACAATCATACAGGTAGCAAAATAATTAAACATTTTATCCATAATGCAATGAATTTAATAAAACTTTTGTAAAGCGGATGAGGTTACATCTTGTTACGATTTCCACTGATTATTTTTCTTAGGCTTATCACCAATTATGGGTGATAAGTTCTCTTCCTTTGTAATAACTCATTAGCTATTATTTTAGAAGCTCGTAAAAGAGTCAATAGTGAGGCATACAGATTTCATTCCCTATCTCCTCACATTCCCAGCCAAGAATTTAAGCAATGTGTATCTTGCATCTGAAAAGTACACATAAGAAAATATGAGTTGAGTACCCAGAAAAATTGTGATTTCATTTGTTTTGCCATAAACCTTGTCATCCACCCATGTCTTTGGATATTGCACAACTTCCACAAAAATAAATAACTGAACTGTGACCATATTGGCTGATTTGCATATTGGTCAACAGCCCACTTGTCCAGTTTTATTATTCCACTTCTTTGGAAATAACTAATAAAATTGCATGTTAATAAGAATCTGCAATGTACAAGAATATCTCCCCATAAACACTCTCTTATTTTTGTATATAAAAGCAATCAGCTTTCCATTTACAGAAAAATCCTGTAACTCTGATGAGATACAAACAGCAGCCCCATTCCGTCATTAAATCACTATTAATTTGAGAGCATCTGAATAGTGCACAATTATTTCTATAATCTAAGTTTTTTTTAAAAGCTACAATTTTCAAAGCAGCCTGAAAAATTAATCATTCTTTCCTAGAATATAATGTGCCATGCTCTTCATTCAAGCTGCCCTATGACATGTACGTGGCAAACCCAATAAAAGAGTTTGAGAAATGAGATATTAATTTTCAGGGCTCCTAAATGAAATCTCTGAAGCATTATTTAAATTTCAAGAAGTTGTGAAAAACCTTGTAAAGGTCATGATAAATAAATGAAATAAACAGAAATATTTCATAGCATAGGTGCTAAACACGTAATTAATCTCAGATATGAATGACATTAAAATATCAGTGTGTTCATTATTTAATCTTGATTCTTAATGTTCTTTTACAAGCTCTAATATTGAACAGGGATGACTTTTTCCTGAGCAAAGCGATCTCCAAAAGAGCCAATTGTTACATGATAGATTCTGAACTTGTAATATTTAAAAAACAAAAAACAAAGGAACAAAAGATCTGGTTGGTAATTTATATAGTCCATCTGATGGTCCTTTAATATTTTATTGTATTTAGAGCTTTTGCAAAGCATTATGAAACTTTTACAAAATTAGCATCATGAAAATGTTTAAAAGGTTCTAAGTGATTTTTCCACCATCCTAGATCCATCCACTTTTGGAATCTAATCCCCCCAGCCCCCTCAGCTGACTAAAGTGCTGCACATCCTGACTTGAAACACAGTAATTATATAAATGCAATTATATAACTGCATATATCTTAGATTTCTTTAAGTAATCTAGATTTTTGAGACCTACTGTAGTAGTCAATGAAAGATATAACTTTGAGGTAAAACAACAGTTAGTTCATATGTAATGCTAAACTCCACTCTGTTGTCACATAGCCAACTTTCAGGTCATGCATCACTAATTAGTTATTGCCTAGTCTGCAGCATATTGTAAGTTTGCCAGTTCACACTAAAACCAGCAAATCCTGGTTGCTACAAGTTAGCAAATGATTACTTGGAGGGGTTGCTATACAGATGCAGAGTTTGTTCTTGTAACAACCAACCATGATTAGGGTTATATATATATATATATATATATGGCAGCAATATATAACTTTTGCTGGTCCGTTCCAGATAGTATGTGAGGCCAGAACACATAATACATTTTATTTAATTTCATCTACATAATTAATTGTTTTGTTCCCCATGTATTTAATAATTTCCCCCTTCTGTCACATTAAAAAATACAATTTGGTAGCAATTTTTGGAGGTCTGTGCATCTGTGATCTATGGGTCATCAACTCAGTGAAAAAGATTCATTTCTGCTGAGGAGCTTCAGGTAAGATGCAAAGAGAAACCCCTTTACGTAAGCTGTAGCTTGCTTGCATAATATTGCACATAATCCTGTAAAACATTGTTCGAGGAACCCTTTTACTTTCAATTGTATCACAAAACAGCCCTGCTGTTTTGCATGATAATCCTGCCCCTGTGGCCTTTTCTTTTCCCCAACCCAAATATTAAGTGCAGCCCAATTGTGAAAATGTTATCACCCTAATCTGTACGAAGGACATCTAGTAAAAGCGAAGATGCAGATTGCATCCAGATATCTGGAGGCCTACCACCCGAAAGTCAACAGTATAAAATAAAAGAAAATCTCCCTATTTTTAATTCTGCACAATCACATACAACAGAGGAACTGTTCTCATTTAGAAAGAACATACCAATGTACAGTGGCTAATAGTAACAGCAATCCAAAGGACCGCAACTACAAATTTAGCTTCTGTGAATTGCTTCCAGTATCAGCATACTGATGTTCCTAATACAGCACACAGCTGTTCAAATAATTATTATACTTTTAGATCACTTCTCACTGAAATACCTAGAACAATGTGTAATGACATGTTGTTCAAAAAAAACTCAAGTAACTTTATTTGTACCAGCTGAGTTTCCTAATTATAAGAGAATTGACATGTGATCTCACCCGCTCTTTCATGCTGTTATCTTCCACCAGTCATCTGATGTATCCAGGGACAAGGTGGTCTGCAAATAAATAGCTCTGTAGTGGTACCTGAACCACTTTAGTTGCATCTACTGGAATCATCAGTCCAGTCCCCAGAACTATTCTTGCTCTTCTCCCCTCAGGGCAAGATGGCTTTTAAATAAATCTGTGGTGGCAAGTGATAAAAGAAAGGCACACATGTATATATAGGTAGTCCTCACTTAACAGCCATTCCTTCAATGATGGTTTGAAGTTACCAACGGCCTCAGAAAAAGTGCTTTATGACTTGTACTCGCACTTACGACCATCGCAAACCATCGCACCACCACCCCAGTCTGTGATCATGATTTGTTTTATGATGGTCATTAAGTGAATCATGTGGCCAATAAGTGAATCATGTGGTCATTAAGTGAATTCTGACAAAAAAAATCCATTGGGGAAGCTGGATTTGCTTAACGAGCATGTGATTCATTTAATGACTGCAGTGATTCACTTAGCGGCCATCATAAAATGGTCGTAAGATCAGGTCCTGTCACGTGTTGACTCGCTTAATGACTTCCCCCCTTAACCAATTTTCTGGTGCCTATTGTGGTTGTTAAGTGAGGACTACCTGTACTACCATTAGGAGAATACAGTGTAAAATGCTTGCAAATGAAGATATAGAGCATATCCTGTGGGGAAAAAAATTGTAGCAGCCTTTCAAAAATATTTTTGCAAATGAAAGAAAGATCTATTAAAAAATAAATTAGCAAGGCAGAGAGATAAAAATAATAGCTACATTCATTGCAAGTCACATTCATGCCTCTTTTGGTCCACACTTCTGCATTTCTGCGAAAAAGCAAACACCGAAGTTGCTTAGGGCACATCATGTAACTAAAATAGTGGCAAGGCAATTAAGAGAAAGTTTTCAAGCAGGAATGCTTACAAAGTTTATCGTTTCAAACTTGTAAAATGCAGATTAAAATTAGTACTATGACACTTATTAAAAGTATAATTTTAAAATATATTCAATTATTGAATGCCAGCATTTATAGTGTATTAGATATTCAAGAAGCAACAGAAACAGCTATAAGCAGCATCTCTAAGAGGGAAAAAGATTCCACATTGAGTTTATAATTGAAGTTTTATGGATATTAATTTCTCTTGCTGTTACCATACAGAAACATTCTCCCTAAAATTAACTTCCATCTCACCAGATGGCAAAGGCTGTAAGAGGCCTTTTTGATCTTAAAAGGTCTCAGTAGGGGGGAAAAAGTCTTGCTCATTAAAAATTCATTTTAACTTCATTAAATACAACAGGTTGTTGAGCAGACTGCATAATCTCATTCAAAAAAGTTGGTCCTACAGATGAAATTCCCACCTTTTTACTACCATTGTCCTCCTATGGTGTCAGGAGCAAATCCCAATGGCTGCAAAGACTCTTTAATTTGGCCCAGAAGCTGGAGTTAGATTTTGGAATTAGGAATCATAGTTACTTCAACCTTGCAAGGAGACATAGACCCAGCAGTGCACAGAGAGAAACCACTGGATGCACACGACAAAGTAATTTGAGTTCAGCAGTAGTGAGGGTGATAATAAAAATAGTATCTCCAGCTTTCTACATTCACATTAATTTTATTTAAGTCAGGTTGTCACTTGTACTAAGCCATGTTTTTTGATTAACCAGAGTTTACCAGGTAGCTACAGTGGCTAGGTTCATATCACATACTAAGACAGAAAACCCTACCTCATGCCTTTATGAAATGCGTGAACCTATCAATTTTCTGTTGAATTTTTCTGTTCCTAAACCTAAGCTTCCTGAGGACCTTCATGGAAAACAGCTTTATTCCTTAAGACTATTTTCCATACTAGTTTTTGGAAATCACTGGTGGACTGCTACTAACAATTTCCTCATCTCAGGATGCAACATCAGAAGGATTTACATCTATGGTTCTTTTCAAAGATGACTGGATGACAAAGATCCCTACTTCCCTGGAAAATAGCTATATAAACACTGTCTGCTGTCTCCCTAGAGTGCATTTACTAAGGACAAAATATTTCTAAGGAAAAAGGTGTCAATCCCAAGTGAAACAAAAAGCTTCCATCAGAATGTAATAAACTTGAAGGCTGTAGAAACTACTTAACTATGACTTTTATAATGCAAACTCAAAACGAGAAGACCTGTAATTCTGAGGGAATATATCTTCAGTTTCCTTGACAAACTAACCGAAAACAACATGAAGCAGTGGAAATAGGACCAGAGGAGGGGACGGTCACAACGAAGACCACAGGCTTTCCAAATCAGTCTAGGCCTTTTCATTTTAAGGGAACTACACCAATTTCAATACAGTATCTTTAGTGCAGTGTGCTTTCCAGTTATGAGTTGTTTTTAGTAACTATGATAATGTATATTCTTCTCTTCTTAATAATAAGGCTTCAATATATTGTTTCATAGTACTCCACAAGATCAAAGGTTTTAAAACAATGAAAGTAATTTTATGGTAATCTTAAAAAAGCCAAGAACCCTCTTCCTAAAATTATTATTTATTATACAAGAGTGACAGTGAAAATGCATTATTATCTCCCAGAAGGCATAAACAAATAAATGCATTCAACCCCACTGCAATTTACTGTATCTTTTGAAGTTAGACATGGAAGATTCTTAATCATTAAAAAAAAGAAGAAATCAGGCAGATATTTCTCTAGTAAACTGTGCCCCCTAGGGATTTAGCCGTAAATTGCAGACTGCACGTAATAGCAGGTGGGCATACCTTTGTCTTCCTTAATTCATAACATTAGGATTTAATATTATCCATCAGAATTGACTGGCAATAAGCGGAATGGGTAAAGAAATGTACACTTGCAAACAGAATTTCTCTTACAAAGTCACCATGGTGTCCACAGTTTAGGGTGGCTTTTGGAGGTCGGTCTAAATATGGGCAACCCTTTTCAGCTGTTGGGCATGTTTGGAATTTTGAGAGGTGGTTATGGGTGCTCTCACAAAATGGCTGTTAAGATGGGCACAGCCAGTCACAAAACATGGATTTACCAGCAAATTATAGCATTCTATCTCCTCTTGCCCTAGAGACATTCCATGTAATTATTTTAAAATTAAAATAATATTTAAAAATATCCAGGTGGGGCACAGAGCCCAGCAGCTACCCAAGGAGGAATTCTTGGTACAGTGGGGCTGCCAGGCACTTGGCTGCCTATCTCTGGGTTACACAAAGTCACAGAGGAAAGATATATAAAGAGCCACTGGTTGCTATAGTTTCATGAAGTCTTCAGGATACTACTGAACACAGAAGAAAAATAATGCCTTCATGCTTTATTGATGGGCATCCTTCTGATCCTTTTTTGGAAATACTTTGAGTAGGAGAAACTTTGACTGCTTTTAGTCTTATGAATATCCATCTCTTCTGTTCAAGTCCACTAACATTTTTTCAGATCACTTAGAAAAAATGAAAGTTTCTTTCTAAGTCAATGAAATAAGCTTAAAATTGTTCAGATTTTTAAATATCAAAGTTCTATATATTTTGTGGATCTTAGCTCCATTATTCAGACATAGATAATTACGATATGCTTCTGGGAAGCAGGGAATAATCCTATTTTGGCAATAAACTCTGTAACTCAATAGACATTTTACCTTTGCTGTTATCTGTGACAGATTTCAATTCTTTCCAAAAGAGACTGTAAAGGAATTATTCTTTAATAATGGTTACAGCCCTTCCCTTTTGTGCCAAGAAAACTATTAGTAGCAATGCAGAAATTGCAAAGTTTCTCTATATCTAAGCAAAGCCCTGTTCCACCAGAATCAAAAACCCTCAATACCCTTTACAAAAGCTCTAGCACTGAAATAAGTAATGGAAAGGAATTTCTGATTTAAGATGTGTCAATAAAACTTTTATTTCATTTTCAGTTAGTGTTTCATATATCTATCCTGTGAGAATTTCAAAAGAATTAATATGTCTTATTTCTGCAAAGTTTTGGGGAACATACAGGAAAAAAAGTACAATGAAAGTCTATATCTGGAAAAATGATTATTCACCAGTACTGGAAGATCTTTTTTGAGGGGCAGACAGAGGAAGAGCTTACATGTTCTAACTACCCTGGCCAGCATCCATTCATTTTGCTAAAAGAAGTCAATGTTTCTGTTTCCTAAATAATATCTAAACAGACTAAGTATCTAGTGGCTTCATAGAGTGTATTTCAAATGACACACCTAAAACTCTAAAATATGTAATATCCAATGATATGGCCTTTGAAACCCAATAAAGGCATATGATTGATTTAAAAACAGGTAATAAAACCTTTTTCAAAACTCAGGTTCATTTTAGAACTCAGGTATACATATATTTTCAGTCATTTCTTAGACAGACTAAGGCATAAAAAAATCAGAATCCAAATTGCTCTGTCTTGAATTATGAAGAAAACTCAAGTTGAAATTGTCAGTTCAATAAAACAACATGGTCTTCACACTTAAGGAAAGTGAATGGAGATGTTGACAGAAACACCTTCTCTTCCCTACTCCATGACTATGGCCACCTAATTCCACAAACAGCTTATCCTGGGGGCCTTTCTCAGCATGTGGGGTGAGATTCCTAAAGTGGGGAGAAATGTCCCAAATCAGATGGACTTCAATTTTTCTGAAATACTCTCTCCTCCCCAAATAGCGTACCATGACACACCCACATAATTCAGAAGTATTCCCCTGAGAGGTACCAATGGAGGGCAAGAAGGAGAGGGGGGGTAGAGTATAAGGAAGCAGAAATCTTTCCTTCTGTGAAAAAAGGAGTATCCTGAAAGGCCACACTACCTGCCCAGCACAGGGTGGGATAAAAACTTTGGGCCCTAAAGGCATCCAAACCAGAAGGACCCATTTCGTGAGGCTCACTAAACTTCTGAGTATTTCTTCTAGCCAAGCACAAGTTATGAATGTAGTTATCCACACCACCTCATTCATAGCATTCATCACTATTTCCTCAGTGGTCTACTCAGCAGAGCAAAATAAAATGTAAAAACATATTTGTTTATAATCTTGTATGATCAACAGGATGTGAAAAAAAGGAATAGTCCTTTACCACTTTGTGAGATATACAATGCCCAGCATTGTAGGTCTCATTAAACATGAAGCTTTTACTTACATTACATTTCAGAGGAACTGCTTCCATTATGCCTATAGGTATACAGTGCATATTCCACAGCTTGGTGCACACTATGGAAGAGAAAATGCTTCTCTCCCTTTTTAATATATTCCCCTCGCTGTAAGGAGTCCCTCACAGAAAGATTACACTGAGCCAGCAGCACCTGGATGCCAATTTCGCCATAATCCTTTCGAACTTCTTTGAGGGTATGGATCCCTGCTGTATCCAAGAACTGAACTGCACAGCAGTCTATTACTAGCGTATGGAATTCTATTTGCTGAGAGACAAGTTGCACTGAAGTTTCGACCTGTTTTCTGCTAGCACCATCTGATTTTTCAGTAAGCTTCTGCTTTTCTAGCTTTCTCTTTGCTGCCAGTTCCAATGAAGGATTGACTCCAGTCGTTTTGTATAGCATGGACTTAAAGTTCTCTTTGTTAGCATAGTATATTGGTGCTTCAAAGCGAAAAATTTTGATGCCTGCCTTAACTTGAAGGCCACTGTAGGCAGGGAGGGGTTCATAGATTTCAGATTCTGGTACCAAACCAAGTAGCTGTCCTTCTGGGTTTTGTGTCCGCAGAATGACACATATCATTGAAAAACAGACCCCAATAAGAAGACCAAGTTCAGTGCTTATTAGTGCTGAAGATAACATAGTGACAAACCAGATCACTGTGTCAATTTTGCTTAACTGCCACATTCTTGGCAGGTCACCAAATTTTCGCAAGGCTCCTCTGAGATTGACAATGGTTATGACTGCTAGCACACATTTCTGGAGTGAATAGAACAGGGGAGCAATCACAAGCAGAACTAACAAGATGACCAAACCAGTCACCACACCAGAGATCTGAGTCCTACAGCCTGTTGACTCTTTAACTAAAGTCTTGGCTAGGGCTGCGCTGGTTGTGAAACAATGAAAGAAAGACGGGATGATGTTGCAGAAACCAATGGCATACATTTCCTGGTTGGGTTTAACTGTGTAGCCATGTTTCTTGGCAAACATCTCTGAAAGAGATACAGTGATGGCAAAGCCAATAATGGCTATGGCCACTGCATCCATAGCCACGCTGGGAATTAGACTCCAATCTGGTGATTGTGGTGGCAGAAATCCAGTTGGTATGTGTCCAGCCACACTGGAATCATATTTCTCTTTCAGCTTCCCAAAATGAGAAGCCAGTGTGGCTGCTATGATCACGAAGAGCTCAGTGGGCAAGGGAGCCTTGAGTTTTGATTTGAACCGCTCATTCAGCTCTTTTGTTGGGATAAGAACAAGAAGGCACAAGCAACTGGTGATGAGGTCACAGATGTTGGTCTTATGGAGGTTTTTGAATATGTTTATCCATGTCGTCAAAAGGGAACCAATGCCATTACTCCGTGGAATGTTTAGGCCCAAGAGGTATTTGGCTTGTGAGGTAAGGATGGTGAGGGAAGCACCGGTAACAAATCCGCTGAGCAAGGAGTCAGAGAGGTACACAGAGACGAAGCCCACCTGGAAGAAGCCCATAGCAACCTGAAGAGAAAAGCCAAAGTTTAGATGACACTTCTATATTACCAAGGAAATGAGGCTGAAAGATGATGCAACATGTTATTAGACATGTCATAATATATTATGCTGCTATTCAAAATTACAATTAGCTTTGTGTTTGTTTCAATTCTTCAACATGTTTATTGCTATTACTATGAGAAATTCCTTGTTTCTCTTTTTAAAAGATCTTTAGATTTGTATGTTTCAGAAGACTGAAGATTCTTAAATTACCAATATTTTACTGAGCTTTTCTTTAAAATGCCACTTAATCCTCTCTTACATTATACATCATAAAATTGTGATATGCATGTGTTTACTTTGATATAAATTTTGTCTGATGACATGTTTGTAAGAAGCACATTTTATACAACTAGAGCTATTGTGTTTTTTACACAGAGGGTGTGTGCGCATGTGTACCTTTGAGTCAGTGTTGATTCCTGGTAGTGACTCAAGTAGACTGCCTGACTAGTCCCTGCAGTTTTCTTGACAAGATCTTCAGAAGTGGTTTGCAAATGTCTTCTTTCTAGAGCTGAGACAGAATGACTGGCCCAATGTTACCCAGCTGGCTTCATGCCAAAGGCAGGACTAGAACTGTACAGTCTACTGGTGCCTTAACCACAATACCAGACTGGCTCTTTTTACACAGTTATTAAACATTAAATCAATATGCATAGTGATACCACACATTTTGACCACTGAATATCATGAGAAGAACAGAATCCGCTCCCCATTTCACAAACAGGGATTAGACTAGATGCATATGGCAACTGATCAGTGGACCAAAGTAGTCCTAAATCTGTGGATTGACTCAGAAAGTACAAATTAAAAAGCACAAGAAAGGTATGAGTTATAGTTCTTTTGTATATAGTAGCTGATAGCATGAAGGAAAAAAGATAGGGAGGTGAAGACAAACAAATGCAATATGTTCAAGTGAAGTAGAATTCAGTGTCCTTGTTCTCCAGAAATCCAGGGTCCTGAAAGTTCACCCATGTCAATCATTAGCTAAGAGGTGATAAAACCAATGTCTTCTCTGCCAAGCCCAGCATTCTATCTTGCAAAACTAAATCCCAATTCAACCCCACATTCAGAAGCCAACACAGTCACTTCATAAATATCCTCTGTCCATCCTACTAAGCTGAAAAACAAAGTTTCAGTATTGGAAGTATGCAGTATTTGGATCCAAAACAAGCAAAGGTGCATCAGATCTAGCATGCAGACCTTTGCTGTATCTATTGGTAGCTCCTTAAAGGAACTGTACCTTTTCCTGGGATTGTAAGGCAGCCATGAGGACTCAGATCATGAAAAGGCATTAAGGATGCAGCATAACATCTCTCTCTGCTTTGGATCCAAGTACTGCACACCTCTATTCAGGATTAATAATGCTAATCCTGGGCAAGACAAGCAATATAACATTTATCTAAAATACTTTTAAAAAATTAAATTTGGGAATGAGAAATAAGCATTTTCCCAAATAAATTTCAAAATATAAGTGTAACCAGGCCCAATCTGTAAGAATTACAGATGTTCATTAATACTTTTAATTCAACATTTAGATATAACACTAAAATTGTTAGTGCTCCCCTTCCTGATGCTTTGAAATTACAGCACTTAGAACTGCAATCTACCCAGTGTTGCCAAAGCTTCTATCCATATATTTGTAGGACCTAGGAGGGAGAAATCTTAAGCTACAGTTATTGTATCAACCTATCTGCAATTCTGCACACTTGACAAAAAAAGGAAAAGAACACAAAACAGATGAAGTGGATACCCTTTAACTGCAACTTCTTACCTGATAAACCCCAGCAATGAAAGTCACTGTTGCTCCAACAGTAATTGCATAGCAACTCCTATCACATAATATTTGTGAAGTCTGGTTGGCAGTCCAAGACACCAATGTGTTATTTATGAGGTCATTCATATCAGAATGATAACTGCTAGAAGCATCAGGTACTAAATCGTATCCAGCTCTCTGCACTTCACGGTCCACCACTTCTCCCACCATCAAGCAGAGTACACCAAAAATGCCAACAGAGATATGATGGGATGTTCCAAACAGAAAGTAAATTATGCTGGCAAAAAATGATGTGTACAGACCATAGATAGGTTCTTGGCCAGCCAAGAGGGAATAAGCAATGGATTGCGGAACCAGCAAAATTCCTACAATTATGCCAGACATAAGATCCCCCAAGAAATATTCTTTCAGTTTGTACTTGGGAAGCCATGTCAGTACTGGGAGAAAACTGAAAATCAGATCTTTGGCTTTAGCTGGGCTACAGCTGCAATTTTTCTTCACTTTCTTTATCACATAAGCCTTGATATCTGTGCTTTTTCCTATATGTTCCAGAGAGATCCTGGAATGATTATTCCATTTGCCCTCATTCTCCTCTGCCAGTTCAAACACTGGATGGACATGATTGGCTTCTTCTGCCATCCTCAGGGCTCTATAGAAAAATGGAGAAAAAGAAGTAAGACTAATCCCCATTAGTCCATATTCAGATAAAAGGCTTATTAAGACAAAATTCATACAAGCAATTCTGAAAAAGAAAGGACTTACCAATATTAATTTATATTAAACTGACCAAAAATGAAAGAAAGCAGACAAACAAAAACCTTGGTCCAATTCAGTACTAACAGCTGTAAATCTAAATTATACCACTAAAACATGAAGCACAAAAAGAGGGTTTGCCACGGACATGAGAACAGAGCTAGGGATGCAGAATCTATGGCTGAAATTGAGCAGCACATTGATGAATACTGGTAGCATTATTTCCTGTAGATTAACAGTAGGAAACAAAAGAAATAAGGAACATAAACTTTCAAATGAACTGAATGCACCTTAAACTGAAGAACAAAAATGGAAGGTTATCAAACTAATTTTTAAGAACTCATTGAATGCTTCCATCCAGCTGTACAAAAAAGTTTCCCACACCTGATGTACCTAATAGTAAAGGTGGCAACAAAGAAGCCCTTAATTATGTGGGAGGTCTTATATTAGACAGTTCCCAGATTGGATAGTACTCTGGAACAGAGTTTTATTCTGTATAGGGAATGCAAGAGGTGCCAGCTATGGGGATGAGGAAGAATGGATAAGAATGCAGAGCTCGTTTTCCCCTGTTCAAGGTTTGAATCTACATGCTCAGAAAGTTTATGAAGATTCTCAGTCATCCAAGCGGAATTGTCTGGAGGCTGAGTCATGGCAACTGGACTTCTTTTTTGGTTGGAGACATTTCGGTACTTGTCCAAGCAGCTTCTTCAGTCTAAAAATTCTGAAGAACTTTTAGACTGCAGAAGCTGCTTGGACAAGTACCGAAATGTCTCCAACCAAAAAAGAAAAGAAGTCCAGTTGCCATGACTCAACCTCCAGACACATGCTCAGAAAGAGTGACAAGTGCAGTCCTTTACTTCTAACTTCAACTCTCTGGTTTTCTAAACTCTATGTGTTACATCTTGCCTCCTGCTTTGCTTCCAAACAGCCTGAATAACATGTGTGGGTTCTCTCTTTTACACACACAATAAGCCTATAAGGCTGACTGCATTGGACTAAGTCATGATTAGACTAAGGGCATATGCTATTTAAAACCTTAAGCATTTTAAAACTTTGTATGTTCTGGGGTAATTCAAAACGTATGTTTTCATTCTAAGCTGAATAGTAATTTAAGATGTACAGTATTAATGTATTCATACAAAAGGTATATCAAGGTAACATGTTTTACTGGTTCTTCCATAAGAAGCAGTAAATACAATATAAGAAATTTCATTTCATTTAGAGACTGCGGGCACTATAGCCCACAGCTTTCTGCTGTACATTTCTTTTATAATTATGGATTGCAAGAATTGTATTTACATGAAGAAACAAATATTTTACAATGTTTCCTGCTCGACAAGGAAGTGGCACTTGTATTTTGCATTCTGTACAAGGAATCTGAATCAACATGCAAAGCAAGTAAAGGAATGAAAGATAATGATTCTATAGTAAAGACAATTTTAAATTGTAGTGTTTTCAAAGCTTGCTCTTTATATGAGTATCTACTGTTTGCACCGATGTATTTTTCATTTTCATCATTTCCTGTGAAACTAACACTGCATGTAAATCTTATAATCTAAATATGATAACTGTAGATTATAACACCTAGGTGACCTCAAAAAACCAAAGCAAGGCTAGAGTTGGTTAGGATAGGATGAGATGACACCAGGAAATTTCAAGGTTGTAAGGTAAACTGGGAAATAAATGCACACATGTGCACACACCAGAAAAAGGGCATGGCAAACCAATTCTTTTTTTGTTGCCAAGAAAACTTCATAGGCTTCCCCAAGAAGTCATCAGGAATCAAGTTTCACTCAAAAAAGACTTTATTTTATGAGAGGATGGAGAGAGAGAGAGAGAGAGGGAGGGAGGGAGGGAGGGAGAGAGAGAGAGAGAGAGAGAGAAATTGAATAATATTTGGGCCATTATTGTTCAGGTATTGGTATATAGAGAAATACAGGTAGCAGCTAACTTGTAATTTACCTCTTTAGAATTATTATTTCTTATGAAAAATAGATAACTTCCAATCTATCTCTGGTCTTAGGAATAATAAGACTATCATAAGTGCTAGTTTTTAATACATTAAGTAGGAATAATTCTTTGTCAAAACATATCCCATTACATTTATAATCTAATCTTCAAATCCCCATGCAATCTTCACCCCGCCTGCATTTTGCAAATAGTCCATCAATGGTTTCCATTCTTTAAGGTAATAGTTATTTGAATTTTCTTTTAATAAGCAAGTCAGTTTATCATTTTCTGCCATTATCTTTATTTCATTATTTCATATCTTTTTTCTTTTTTTTACTTTATCTCACTTTTTCTTTTCCTTTTCTTTATAATTTGTATTTTCAATTTTCTTTTTCATTTCTAACTTTTAACTTTGTAACTTTAAAATTTCAATAAAATATTATTTTAAAAAAAGAATTATTATTTCTTGCAAAAACAACAACAACCAGGGTTTCACACTGTATCTCTAATTCTTACATGTATGCTATTTTATATCATGTTTCAGTTCTGCTGCAGCCTTTTCAAGGGCCCTTCAAATGTATTCAGAACCAGAGAATGCATCAAGACCCACTGTGTCACCAGGATGAAGGGAGCTATAATCCGGCATGCTTGGATGCTGCCAGGTTAGGGAGTCTATTTTTATAATTTGAACTAAAAGGCCATAATAATGCACAGATGCTGAACCTAAGCTTGAGCTTGACACTAAGCTTCAAAAAGAGATCCAGCAGAAGGGATCAGCAAGAGTGAAAAGAATAAATTTGCCTCTTTTTAAAGGCTGCAATGAGAGAAAAATGTAAGAGAAGATAAGCCAAGGACCTTCCTAACAGTTTTCTGGCTATTAGAAGCCCATAAGCTAGTAGATACTGCTTTTTAGCTAAACATTGGGATTCAACTTGGCCACAAGCGAACAAGTGGAGAAGGTAAGTAGATTAGCGAAGCAAAGTTCTGAAAAGGATCCTTTATTTAATCAATCCATGAATCAATCAATCAAATTTATAGCTGTTGCATGTAAGAGATACTACCTACACACATTCACAGATTGGGGGTGGTGGTAATATGCAGATATTGTGTGTATATACTGTATATACTTTTACATACTGTTTGAAAAATGAAGCTAAATTTGTCTTCAGCCTCCTTGCTATCCTTTCTGATGGCTCCTGAAGCGCTCTTCAAAATCCAGTTGTTCAATTGTCCAATATCAATGAAATTATTTCTCGCTATTTTGAGGCAGGAAGCTTCCAAAAAATGAGAGATCCAAGCAAACGTGGCAGGCAACGTAACTTCACAGTCTTGACTTCAAAGCAGTCCTTTGTACAGGAACTGTATAGGAATACCACACCGAAAAAACAAAGTGAAGCAACACAGTAAATATTATGATCAAAATATAAGCAATGACATGACCTGGCTGCTGTTTTGTCTGGTATTTGGACTCATTAAGTTCATCTGGTTGGTATCTGGCTGCTGGTTATGCTGCCAGATTCCTCTCATTTTCACTCTCACTCCCAAAATAAATTACCAAAAAGAACACATTTTCTCTCTTTCCACGTGCATGGGAAAAAGAATCAGTGGATTTGAGACCCTTTTGTGATGTATCTCAATGACCAGAGATTAAGCTTCATCAGATGTGCTTAAGAAAAAGACCAGTCTTTCTAAAGACCCAGACTGCCTATTACCCACTGCATTTCTGCAGATCTCCCCACTAAGAGTCCACTGTGCTTACATAATTCCTGCAAGATTTTTGGAAACAAAGATGTTCTTACTAGCGCTTTGCTTGTCTAAATATAAGAGCACAAGATAGGTACCCAGACAGTTTAAAATTTATGATTAGTTGTAACTAATGCCCCAGTATTAAAGAAACCATGGCATTTAGCCTAATTCAATACCCTTGAAAGTACATACAGTAAAACAACTGCATATTTGTCATATGAACCCTGAGGAGTGTCTGTGTACAGTAAGAGGCTTCCAACATCAAGGGAACAGTGGTTTGTTAGGAAGCTGTCTGGCACCAGAAGCTGGCCTGAGTACATTTCACTTTTATATGGACTAGTATGAAAGCTTTCATTGTGTAGTGTGGAAAAGTCTCTCTCCAATAAACAAGCAGCTTATTGCATGTAATAATATAAAGCCACTTATAAGACTATGGCCAGCTCTAGTTTAATACTTTTTCTACCATAATTGTCCGTTTAAAAAAAAAAAAAGCTAATACGTTTCATTTAGTTACATTTCTCATCCTTAGCATTTGATATGACAAGCTTATTTGTCTAACTGCCTTAAGGATTATCCAGAATATATAGAACAAACATTAATGGGTAAACCCACAATACTAAGAGATTCCTTTAAGTCAGCAGATGTGACTGGCACGTTAGTATGAAAAATGTGGAAAAGTATACATTGATTATGGTTGCTCAAGACTTAATTATTATTTTGAAGTTACAAAGTAATTCAAATATTTGCAATAGAATAAGGAGGTTCTTTTTAACTGATTAAAATGAATTATTCAGACGAATCTGCACTTCATCCAAACTTCAACTGTTGTTGCTTTTTAAAAGAAAATGCTTAACATTTCTTCAATTCCATTCATTCATACAAAGCTGTATTTAGTATTTTCCTTTTTTTTAACTAAGGGCTCAAGGATAGGTAACAGAACCAAAGGACTTTTTTAAAAAGCTTTTTTGTACTAGGATTGCCTAGAAAAGCCTTTACTATAATACATTTGACTCCTAAAAGCTAAATTTAGTTAAATTTGCTTTTTAGGAGGCACAGGACTTTTTTTTTTTTTAATGTAGCAGATACAACTTCCCTGGTGGACATCTTTAAGAATAAACAAACTCAAATCCCATCAGCAGATAAACCTATTTTAAATCAACACCACTGGTTCATTCACAGTGGTGCTTAGTAATTGAAAAAGAGTGACTTCTTGCTGGTGGCTAAATCCTGAATTTGGCTGTCCTTCTGAGATAGCAAGCATCCTTATTGCTTGAAGGAAATCTATACTGGTTTAAAAATTTAGATAGAGAGAAGAGCCAGCACATAAACACGTTCCTCGACATATGAGATTTTAGATTAATCTACAAATTAAATAAACTAAAGCCTGCAGCTATTTATATATGACACATATAACATCTGCATCAGATTAACAGGGAGGCAACTTTCTTCTTTTAATTAAGCTTCTATAGCCAAGTTGCTATTGCTTTTCTTAGCATTTGTCCTGCTTGGATGCAAGGTCTGCCTGTTTTTCACTGTGTTTGCCTAGTTCTTACCCCAAAGCTTATTGATGTGTGATGCAATGAGGGGTTTGGTTTTCAGCTAGTTTGTTGTAGAGGTTGGCACTGTTTTTGAGCCCAAGAGGGAATGACCGGTCAAAGTCACACAGCTGGCTTCTGTACTTAAGGAAGGATTAGAACTTGGGTCTTCCCATTCCTGGTCAAGCATCTTAACACTGGCTCTTCTTTTACAACCAAGTAATGTCCACTATTTTAAAAAACAAAGTAATTTTCTCTCAGTGGCTGCATCCATTGTGACAAGGCTGTTAAAAGCAGATGGTTTAAATTTACTCATGTGAATTGTAATGAGCACAAAGGAACACTAAGAGGTTGATCCAGTGAAACCATTAACCTGATAGTCTTCCACAAACTGCTACTGGAATTGTGCACACACAGAGAGTATTTTGAGCTTTCCACAAGCCTCTTTCGACCATTCAACACATAGCTTAAAATCTGTAAAGAGAGATTAAACTGCAAACTAAGAAACAAGAAAAGCAATACTATATTATTAAGACCTATTTGGTGGGGGGAAAAGAAAGACTTGTACCATTTGTCCCACCGTTATTTTTTTGAATGTGAGAGGTAGGTCTCAGAATTAAAATAAACCTGATTTTGCATATCCTCCAGGAAGAAATGTGAGGCTTGCAAGTTGTTGTTTTGTTATTATTATTAAATTTTTATCCTGCCTTTTTTTGGGGGGGGGGTCAACTCAAGGCGGCAAACATACTTAATACTCCTGCCTCCTATGTTCTCCACAACAACAACCCTGTGAGATGGGCTGGGTTGAGAGAGAGTGATAGGCCCAAAATCACCCAGTGGCTTTCATGCTTAAGGGAGGCCTACAACTCAATGTACTGGTTTCTAGCCCAGCATCTTAACACCAAACTGGCTCTCAGATAGACAGACTTGTATGGTATTAAGAAATGTGTGTTATATGTATAAAATATTAAATAAATGCATAAGTTATGGTGAATAGGGTCATAGCCAGAATAGTTGCAGTTTTTATGGCCACAATACTTTTCTCTGATATTATGTTTATGGAAATCACTGCAGCTCTATCCACAGAAATAGTTTTCTGCACAAGCTTCATTTCAGGATGGAGAGTGGCCATAAGTAATGAAAACCAATTTTATGAACCCATCCTAACTAACAGCTGTAAAAATGTTTGCCTAGAAAAAGTGAAACCAACCCTTTCAAATTATCAGACTTGGTAGAAGCAAGCAGGAAAAAAATCACCAACATTATTTTCAAAAGTAGTTTATCATTCTCTAACCAACCCTGCCATCCACTGCACCGCAGCATGAAAATCAAATACTAATCAAGTATGAACTATTGGATGATGTAACCTAAACTTTCTTCCAAAATGTGAAATGAAATAGGATATTATGCTAGATTACAAATTCCCCGTATTAAAGATATTGTTAAAAGATAATTAACAATGTTCTATTCCTTAAAACAATCTTAAGTATCATTAATACCTTTACAATCCTTCTTCCCCATACTCTCACCACACCAATATCATATTTTTCAGTGCAATTTTGATCATGGTTTTCTAGGCTTCTAGTTTAGAATTCTATTTTATCTCCCCCCCCAATTTTATCTTTAATTTCTTTTCTGTTATAGACTTGTACATGTTATAGTTTTGCAGATTCATTCTGAACACTATAAGGTTGGCACTCCTTGTCCATGCTGATGTTTAAATTAATACTTTAGTACTGAAATCTTGTATTGGTCTTCTGAGAAACACACTCCACAGAGTTCAGTAGAACTTGCTCCCAGGTAAGTACATATAATAAAGGCACACATCCTTTTCCAGGCCAACCAGTATAACTTTTTGAACATTTTGAAGTGATTTACAATCAATAATAAAAATGCAAATTAGAAACAGAAGGCATTAATATACCAACAGCATGCTCCGTTTTAAAAGTGAGGAAAACAAACTATGGGCCAGGTATCTTCCAAGTACAGAAGTACACCCCAGGTCACTCCCAATACAGGAGAGACCATTTACACTGAATCCGATTTTGAATACTGAGCTGCAGTTTTTCCAGCCGCTCTTCTTTCTGGGAACCCACGGTGGGGTATACAGAGATCTCCTCTCCCCATTTCTATCACTACAAACCTGGTGAGCTCTTTGGCCGAAATGAGCGGCTGTACCACAGTCACTCAGCGAGTCGAATTCTGTTACAAAACAGTCGTGGACAAAAGACGCCGCAACTTTCTCTAGGTGGACACGTGTGCGTGTGTGTCTTTTAGTGTGAGAATACAAACATTCAAAGAAGGCGTGCGTGTTCTTTCAGTTCAGACTGAGCAGACGCCCTCCTCCCCAACTCTAATAAATCCCATTCAATGCTTACCTACTCCCAAAATCCGTACAACATGGAGGAGGGGCACACTCAAAAGGAAGGGGGGACACGAGTGCACGGGGTTCACCCCTTTGCACTCTGCTGACTCTTTGGTCGAAAGGGGTTATCTATTCGCGGGACACGAACGACCCCACCGCCACCTCAGAACAACTCACTTCTTCGGGGGGTTTCCCTTCCGACTGCTTCGTCCTTAGAACAGCACAGGCGCGCGTAAAAGCGCCGCCGCCTGGTCCCTGCTTCTGGGGCACCTCCACTCTCCCCACCCGCTCCGCTTCTTCCCTCAGGACGCCGCACGCTTTGCCGGCCTTACCCGCCAAGGGAAGAAGCGTGCCAGTCTTCCCCAGCCTCTGCCAAAAAAGCGACAAACTTGCTCGTCCAGCCCCCGCCAGTCAGCGGGCCGGAGCACCGCCCCGCTCCAGCCCACTTGGCGGCAGGCCAAGGCGGCGGGGCGAGCTGAGGCGGCCTCCGGAGACGTCCGCGGAGGGGGCTGAGAAGTTGCAACTGGGAGAGACCTTCTCGGAAGTTGCAAGCGGGAGTTGACCGCCTTTGGACACGAGAAAGCGAAGGCGTCAGCCGGATGGACAGCCTCTCTTCTAAGTTTTTAGCCTCAGACTCTGTAATACTTTACCCCGCAATTTGATATATGCGTAATAGACGTTGCGAAAAGGTTCAGGGGGCACAGAAGGCTTTTTATGTGCTTGCGGGCGGGTTGCGCACTGTCTCCTAAAGCCAGGTATCACCGTTTTCAAAATACTTTCGAAATACCTCGAATACGTTGAAGTGGTATTTTCAAAATCGGAGCGCTCGGTTTAGCTTGCAAAATACTTCGTAAGTACCGTTTGTAATGTTTGTGGCTTTTTCTCTCCCGGCAGAGAGAAAACAGAGCACCAGAAATAACTCTTTCATATGTGACCTACAGAGCCCAAGGGCGGGCAGCAGATGGTGGAAGACCTGCTAGAGAATTGCAGGAGGAGAGCCACGGCAGCCAAAAATCAGGAGTCCGGTAGCACCTTTTCAGATTAACACGTTTTATTAAAAGGCATACCTGTGTCCCCAGCAGCAGCTCACTTCATCCCATGCAGTGGGGTGGCTAAACTGATGAAGGATTTAAATGGGGATGAGGGAGGGTGAGAAAGTGAGGAGAAGATAGATTGGTTAGGCCGGAGCAGGTTACATGTGAGACAGATTACCCTTACTTTACCAATTAGGAATTTGTAATGTGTTAAAAAAGCCCTTGTGTTTGTTGATACTTTCTGAGATAGCCTGAAACCCTTTGATGAGCAGCCTCTTGCTCAGTTGTGCTGCTCTTTTGTTTAGATTTTTTTTATCCTGACTTTATTATTTTTTATAAATAACTCAAGGTGGCAAACGTACCTAATACTCCTTCCTCCTTCTATAAATAAATAAATAAATAAACAACCCTGTGAGGTGAGTTGGACTGAGAGAGAGTCACAGGCCCAAAGTCACCCAGCTGGCTTTCGTGCCTGAGGCAGGCCTAGAACTCCCAGTCTCCTGCTTTCTAGCCTGGTGCCTTAACCACTGGGCCAAACTGGCCTTCCTTTTTTCCATCAAGGCTGTTTTGAGATCTGTAATGCAGTGTCCTGGGAGGTTGAAATGCACTGATACTACTTTGTCCTTAATATGAGTCCAGATGTCAAACTTGTAGCAATTCTTTTGCACCTCTTTGCCTACTTTGCCTTACAGACAGGCCAAATTTTGGCCAGGGAATTAATGGACACAAGTATTGTGTCACTCATTCCGAATCCAGTTTTCTATGAAATTCATGAGTAAGCAGTTTGGAAAGTTTCTGTAGTGGAGGTCAAATAGGATGGATAGGGTATTGCCCAACTGCATATATACCCCCACCACCCACATACTTGATAGCTGTGCTCCACAACTCACATATCAGAGCAGCTCTGTGCACACAGCAAAGCACCTGGGATTGCACTGACTGACATGAGATCTCCTTATATGCTTTTCATGTTTTAACATCATGGGCTACATGAGTGTGAATAGGGTCTACATTACCAGGGTGTCTGACCACTTTAAACTGCAAAGGATGTTTACATGAATATTCTTTTTAGGGTAGCTATTCCATCCAGCGGCTAAAACATTTAGAAGTCCAGTTGTGACAATCACTGTACAAATAATTGTTTACAGAGAATTTTCAGATTAGAATGATATTCTGCTGTTCAACAAAATGTATAATTTGCTTGAGAGGCATTTCTCATGAAATGACAGAGTGATGCTTTCCCAAACTTGAGAAGAATACATTTTGGGCCTTAAGGCAAATGGCTTATTCAGTGAAAAACAACCCTTGGTGAAAATTCCCAGGGCATCATATGACTTCACTGACATTGTTGAGAGAGAAAATGGGATACATGTGACTAACCACCTCCAGCATGGTTATCAGTGATTTGAGATGAAATGGCACTACAAGTTCATACAACTGTTAATCTGAACAGCTAGTTCATGCATGTGGACTGGCAGTCCCTTATATATACAAGATCATGCAGAGAGATGGGGGAAAAACCAGGGAAAACTGGGCTACACATTAAAAATAAGTTTGGAGAGTTTAGAGGCTTCTGCTCACTGGGTAGAAAGGCAGGAGACAAGTCAAATAAATAATAATAAATTTACACACTAGGATTCACAGTTCAACTTGAACTACCAGCTCAGTCACTTAGTCTGTGGCCATATCCTCGCTTATACCTAACCGTGGTACAAACACACCTTGGCAACTTCTTACTTTTGCTGTGTCTCCATGACATACCTTCATTTCATCCTCAGCCCATGAGTGGGATAGGCTCAGTTCGTCTTTAGTTGTAGTTAAAATAGTATTTTTTTTCCTTTCTCTTATACTGTCCAAGGGCAGCCTCAAGGTGTGTAAAATCTATTAGACTTTGTTACGCATGACCTTGGACAGAAGTGATATGACTGGCAACGCACTGAGACAATAGAGGGAGGGTGGAGATTGCAATGGGAATGGCAGTTTTCGTGCCAGTGTGGTTTTCTACTGATTTAAGGGGAGTTGGCTAGTTCTATAATTCAGTAGTGGTCCTTAGGAGTCTCTTTTAGCGTAATCTGGTTGAGAGCATTTTGTAAACGAAAACATTCATTGAGAGGAAAGAAATGGCTGTCAGAACTGGGCACAAGTGGCCTTCCAGAATTCTCCACCACATTTATGGGTAGAGAAATTAGATGAATAATTTCTCCAATTTTTTCCAGGGGAAAGGAGAAGCATGCTGTTTTAACTGCCATTTTCATTTCTTTCTATAAGCTTTCATTCCTCACAACAGACCACATTGTCTCCGGTACATTTTTACCAGCATGTGGACATCTTAAAAGTTCACCTTCCATTTTTGCATCTTTAGTAAACATTCTAGTAGATACAGAAATTTACCTATGTGACATATGGGTTTTTAGTGGCCTGCATGGTTGCAGTTGTGCTGGTGGAAATCAGCAAATTGAGTGAAAAAAGGGGAGAAGGAGCTCAGTTCTGGCTTTGAAGGGCAGCTGTGCTGTCATGAGGGCTGATGAGTTGACCTGGCTGCTAGCTAGGGCTGTTGTAGGGAGATGTAAAGACAGCAGTCCCATGTGTTGGGTATATAGATGGGGAGACACCCACCTCCTCAATTGCTGGGGACATGCTGCTGGTCTGACCCAAAATTGGAGAGAGAGAAGAGAGGAGAAAAGAAGAGAAAAAACTCTGTGCAAAACAGTGGCTGGAGAGAAAAATTGGAGAGCGAAGTTACAGGAGTGTGTAGAGCAGTTGTCAATTCCTGGTTGGGAAGGGAGAAGAAAGATCCACAGGTGGCTTCACTGGAAGAGTGGAAGAGAAGACCTAGAGAGATGATATCTTCACCCAACACCAAGATGGGAAGGAGGGACATGACTGGCTGCAGATGGCATCTCCACGCAAGACCCAAGACGGGAGGGAGGGGATTGTCTGTTGGCAAAACCCTGGGCTCTGGGGAAGGACTGGGCAAAAGACCCTGAGAGAGGTTCTTCCCCCAACAGAGAAGCAGTAGGTGTTCAGCTGAGCAGTTCCAGGAGAAAAGTCAAGCCATGCTGAGCACACTACAGTAAATCAGTCCATTCCTTTCCTTTCACTCAATCAGAAATAGGGGAGGGAATGAAAAGGGGAGGAAGCAAGAGAGCTAGAGGGGGATAGTCTCTGGGAAGGAGACTTAGGAAGAAACCTGCCATCGGGTAAATACTGCAATTGTGTTGTATATTCCTGTTGTAAATACTTGATGTAAATAGTTTTAGCGTATATAGTAAAAAAAGCATAAAAGTCTCCACTGTCTTATTTCTCTTTGTCAATTGCCATCCTTGCAAATCATAATACACCTCTAGTTCAAAACAAACCCAGTCACTTCTTCTTGCTCTGTTTTTTTCCCCTGTTCATGTATACTTGCAATTGATTACTTCATTTTCTTGTAAAACACAATGTTCGTGACATTGTACAATTATCTCTCACTACAAGTCATTTGGGTTCTAAGTCAACTGTCTGTGTACAAAAGTACACATGAATTCAAGAACCATGATCAACAACCCTCTAATGTCACTGCAAGTATTCTTTATACTTTTATCTGTAAGTATATTTAAGAAGATATGATACAATTTGTCTTAGTCCCTGGTCAGTGTTGAACCATTCACTAAGGATTCCATTGATTTTCACATAAGCTTTCCTTCCTTCATACGACATTCATATCGGCTTTAGAAATCAAGCTTCACCTCCTTATTCATGCAAAATAGGCTTGAATTATGGAACATTTTGCATGAATAAGGAGTTGAAAGTTGATTTCTAAAGCTACAGAATCTCAAGTTATTTCGTGCGTCATAATTGTAAAAATGATAAACCATATTCCCCTAAAACTACCCCCCCCACGTTTTAATGATGAAAATTCACCAGGGAAGTTGCTCTTTTGTTCCATTAAGTAAATGGAATGATAATATATATATACTTTTATTTTCCCTCACAGACCAAACAGCAGATTCTGAAAGCAGCTTCAAAGGGTGCAGTTGAAAGGAATTATCTCTTAACCCTCTGTCCTCCAACACCACTGACCAGGCTGGAGCAACAGTCACTTGTGTCCAGACTACAATGAGTGTTAAAAGTCATTGACGACACTAATCATATAAATTTCCATCAAGTCTATTTTTGAGCATGAGTATAACAAAGATTATTCTGATGGAAAGACAGTGTCACCTTGGGCTTACTGTGTTGGACTGGTTATAATTGTTTGCTTTCTGCTTATGAATTGGATATCTTCATAGTGGAAAGACTGACCAGTATTGTACTTGGTCTAGGCTGGCTGCTATGTTTAGAAGCTGAACTGATTCTTTCCTATCATGCCATGCCATGCCATGCCATGCCATGCCATGCCATGCCATACCATACCATACCATACCATACCATACCATACCATACCATACCATACCATACTTTTTTCTGCATTTTTTTCTTCATATTTTGTAAATTAAGACAAATATAAATTTTTTAAAAAGCAGCTTTATGTATCTCTATTCTGCCACCCGGTGGTTGTCTGGATTTTGGTAGCCCACATCTGGTTGCCCTAACGATGCTTACATAGTAACAACTGCATCCATTTGGGACCATGTTCAGCTGTAATTCTCTAGATCTAATTTTGAATTTGTAAAAAGTAAATCAGAAATAATTGAATGATTGTATGAGGAATAGCATAATTAACAATTTAGCAAACCTAAATTCACATACATGCTTTTACAGAACACATATGTAAAAATGGGGCACAGGGCAGCAGCTCAGCTGAGAAAAAGGGAATGGAACAAGGAAAAAGAGAACATTGACTGCTCAATGTAAACTAACAATTATAAAATGACAGATGAAAGCTATGTGTAGTGACCATAAATTTTGCAGAAAGAGGAAATGACAGCTTGAAAAAGTTTTCAACTCTCTGAAGTATGAATGATCAATTGTAATCCCCTTAGAAGCCTTCCTTCTGAAAGCACACAGCAGTCTAAAAGTTTTTCCACACTGGACTCCATGGGACTCTGCCCCTCTAGCATATTAATCCTATGAATATGACCTCTCTTACCCTTCTTTTTCCTATAACAAAAAATGTCTTTCTCATCAATAAAGGAATTATTCAGTGATCCAGAATCTTCAAACTTTCTTTCTTGAAGACTGGACTTTCTGTAAGGTCCAACTAGTTCATTTTCTCACAGATACTGACCCTCCAAATTGCTTCACAACTTTGCAAATCTTCATCTTTTCTACCCTCCACTAAGTTATTTCATTCTGCTATAATACTTTTTTGTTCTAAGGCCTTTACATCAATACAGATTCTCGCCACCCAGCCACCACCTTCCAAGGATCAACTGTACAGTACTAAGCCAGGTTTCAGAAAGTATGCATTCCTTCCTCCTCTTATTCAGCCTCGTTGCTCTCATCACAAAGGCCTTGTTTTGAGATGAGTAGGTGGTGGGGTATAGTGATTTTAAAAAAAGAGTTCCTATTCTCCCACCAGCTTGCTTCTCTTAGCTGCAATTCATGTCATGGCCTAAATAAATGGTAATTCAGATGAAAACCAATAAACTGAACAGGTTCAGTTGGTTTATAAAAAGTAGTTTGAAAATTGGGATTTTTGAAAAGAATTGGATTCTTTTTGATAGGTTTGTGGTTTGGAAGTGCTCCTTGATCCTATGTCAACAGCATAAAATAGACTCAGTTTGTAAAGGCCTAGACCTAAAATATAATAAGTTTATTACAAGGAAAATCATGATGAACTCCAGATAATTTAAATGTCAGATATAAACACAGTTTCAGGAACAGCCAGACAGAAAGCATAGAGGCATATTTTAATTAAATGCTAGGAGGAACATCCCAAATTAAAAAGCAGCTGACAGTAAAAGAAATTGATGAAGAGTGTGGAGTCTTACTGAATTGTTTGGCTCTCCCAACTTGGTGCCTTCCAGGTGTGTTAGAACTATTATTCCCAGAATTCTCCAACAGCCTAACAAACAGGCTGGAATTTCTGGGAGTTATAATCTCAACACATCTGAAAGCTATTAAGTTGAGGAAGGCTGTGTTAGATAATCCTAATAATTAACTGTGCAAAAGGTGGGTGTTGACTTAAGTATGGGACTACAGAATCAGCAAAAGCTAATTAACAGGATATAATTGATTTTATACCATGACTTGGATTTGCTGGAAACTGGCATTGTAGCAAAAAAATGTCCCCTTGGTTGTGCCAGTGTAACTAAGAACATGTTCTGTTTGCTTAGACTGAAATTGCTAAAACATGCTCACTCGTCTACCCTGATTGTTCAGACTTATGTGGCAAGGGAGCACGATGGATTACGGTTGGGTGCTGCCAAGTGGGAAAGGAGTATGTGAGAAGTCTTTTTCTGAATTGAATATTTTTTTTCTGGCCATGAACTGTGTGCCCCAGCTGATTTTCAACCTGGCGTGAGCCTGAGATTAAGAATGCTGTGTTTGCAGGAGGTCAGTGTAACAGTAATTTACAGCTGGAGCAGCCAAGGCTCTGGGCAAGAGTCCAAATATGCCCCAAGTACATGATAAGAAAGTACAATCTGAGCAAGAAACTGAGCAAGAGTCATTTCTATGGATTCTACCTATTTTTAACTTCGTTAACTTCTTATGCAACATCATTTGGAGAATATGCATTTGGGGATGAAGAAATAGGACTGTATACATAAGGGACATTTCAGAGGGGTTGAAATAGAAAGCTGTAAAAGCTTAGGGGTACTTCATGTTGCTTTTCTTGAAGGACGTTTTTCATCCCAGAAGCTTTTTGTTGTATTGAATTGTATTTTGCTGGGCTTACCGGTTATTCCAGTTGTGATGTTTCTGGCTATTGAATCCACTAACAACATTTGTATCATGCTGACAGTATGGAACAGGAGGCCTGGGAAGGGGAAGTTGTGTTGCCTGGTATAAATGATGTCTGTTAGCTTGCCCCAACTTGACACCTCTAGGTATGTTAGGACTGCAGCTCCCAGAATTCCCAGCCAGTATGTGCTATCCCAGCTCATTTGGAGAGTACCAGGTAAAGGAAGACTGCCACAGAGACTATCCAAGGGCATTTCATTTGCGGCTACATTCCACCCATCGCTACATTTTGTATTGGTAAATTTTAATCTAATGTATTTCAGAAACAAACAGAAACATCATAGAAGTCTTTCTCTGAGGTCTTCTGAAGCCGTTACTCTGCCCACTTACCATTCTGGTTCCATGTCCTTTTGAATAAATGGGCAGCCATTTCATAAGGAAAAAAATGAGCAACAGCATGTATTTTAAGCTAGGGATAGTTAAAGATGAACCCAGCATTTCTGCAAGAAACATCTTCAAATGTCTTAATTTTATGCTAGTCTTCACCCAAACTTATTTTCATTACCAGAAGTTGGTTTAATGCACAGGAATTACATTTCCAAGGCCCTGGCGTCTATCCAATTTCAGTTCAAGTGAACAATAAAAGCTGTAAGAATTAGTTCTAACTGTTCAGACAAATTATCATGACCATATTTGATGTAAACCACTACTTCTCATAAGGATGGCAAAACAGAGTTTAAGAAAGTGTTTTGATAGCTCTATACAAAAGTTTATGATTAGCTGTTTATGTACATTGTTCTGTGTTCCGTAATTCCATTATGATGAGTGTACACATATCAAAATACAGGAAGTAGAAACTAAAGGCATATTTTAAAAACAGTTGCACTAATAGAGAAGAAACTTGGGACTGTGGGAAGAGCTGGATGTGGATGATGGGAGATACAGTTCAACATAGCTGTAAGCCCCCAGACTGAGAAATTGTGTTGATTCAGGACATAGATTCTATTTTGGCAGGAGAAGGGTGGGAAGATGATAACTCCCTTTAATAGAACAATTCTGGAGTGCTTTGGAGCCACAAATGGAGTGCTGCAGAAGCCACAGACAGGCCACTAGTTGCCTGTTCCTGATACAGAGTTAGATGTCTTATATTCCATCTCGTTGACAATGTACCTTTTGTAGATTGAGATAGTATTATAAAATACCATCACAGTTTTTTCACAATAGCTTTCAAAACTGATTATTTCCAGAATAGTATGAATATTTTTAAAGGCAGCCTAGACATTATTAGAAACACTGGGACTATTACTCTTTAGCAGCAGTTATCAGCCTTGTCAGTTAAATTTCAATATCAAGGCAGCAAGTGATGATTTCAATATATTTCTCAAGGCTTTTGCTGGGAACTACATTCCAGAAATGCCCACCTCAAGAAGAATTTGAGTTAAGTGCACTTGGGAATAGACTGGAGTTCTCATCAAATGTCCCTAAAGCATTCCTAATAAGTTTTTTCTAGTTTTTAGAGTTAGGCAAACCACCTGTATCTTGTTTCCTTACTTCAAGAGTCAGAAATGTTGGAAAATTTCTATGGGTAATTTCCAGATAAGATTTCACCCAGCAATTCCCAGTCAGTCCTTACATCCAGATCAGAGCAACCATAAATGAAACCACTCATTTCAGCTGGGGAAAAAAAAAATAAGAGCAACAAGCAATGATGGATGGAACAGGATCTGATGGTGACTGAAGTTTGCAGTGTACAAGTTTGCATATCTTCATTACTTTCGTTCTGCATTGTCTCCGACTCTTTGTTTTCTCTGTCACATACATGCTCTGCCATTCATGGGAAACTGGGCTGAGTGCCTCCTGGAGATTGATTATGTGTCATCACGTTTTTTTACTCCTAATGACCACACAGATAGATTTTCTCTTGGAGAAGAATGCTGCAGATTCTATAATAACGTCTAATTACTGAATACATTTGTTTAGAGCTTGTCTTTAATTTAGACAAGATGCCTTAAATAGCAATTTTAGGAAGCCACGTTGAAAAAAGGCTATCCGCCCATGTCTTTTTTAGAAGCTTCCTTGAAGTATCCAGTTGACCACTGCATAGAACACAATACTGGGCTAGATAAGCCTTTGGCTTGATCCAATACGACTCTTCTTATAGTCTTAGTATTAATTTTGCAACTGTGACAGGAAACAGATTCTCTATATAGTAACCCATAGTAAATCTGTACCAGTTCTAGCAGAATAATTTTTTCTGGAACTTACTGTAATTTATTAACAAAGATCAGTAAAGAGGAGCTAAATTTATGAGTCAAGTAATATAGGTTATAGCTGAATCATAAAATACGGCAAGCAGAATTGCCAACTTATGTTTTTAAAGATAATGATCCTTTGAGTTGTTTCAACAATAAAGGTTTGCCCAAATTTGAATTAGTTGGGAAATTAGGGCACCACACTGCTTGATTATTCATAATTCACATATTCTTTTCTTTCACCACTTGCTAGTCAGTGATAGAGATGATGGGAAGACCTGGAGATCCCATCTGATTGAAATAAAATAGATTTATAATTAGCTGTTGGACAATCCACTTGCATCTACTTATTAAACATAGAGATTGGTAAATTTTATGATTCATTTATTGCATCTGCAGGTATATCCTTTCTTGTCTCTGAAAGTGTAAGTCCCCACCATAACAAACCTGTGGGTTAGGCTGAGATAGCATCCCCATGCCAAAGATATCTAAGATGCTGCCACAATTGAGAGTGGAGTTGAATCTGAAGCTTTATGGTCCTTCTCCAACACCTTTATCAATTACCTTACAGCATTCAAGTATCACTGATCAAATACTTGCTGTTTTAAAGTCAGTGCTTCAGATTATATTCAGGGCAAGGCGACATAAGAATGCAAACTAAGAGAAACCATTCTGACCTGCATTTCCACATAGAGGTGATTTGCCTTGCACCATGAAACAATAAACACTCAAAAAACAACCCCTGCATAGTATGTTAAATAAGGAAAATTAGCACACCTTAAGGCTATGTTCTTTATTCTTATCTTCCACTCTATTAATAGCAAAAAGGAAGCAAAGCAGATCATTTGCAATGGATGTTTTATTCAGTAGCTGATCCACAAAAAGGCATTCCCTCTGAATGTAAAGTGGTGCTACTCTATTAAAATTCCTGCAGGAATTTTACCAGTCTCTTGAGAGCTTTGTTATTGTTTTATCTATTTGTATCAATTAGCTCTTTCTCATAGATGCTGTTTGCGACCATTCCACATAGGATTCCCCTGCAAATAAAGGCTAAAGCTTTACATCATTTTTTTTTCATAAAGTGAGCAATATTACAGTATGCTTTATTCTCAAAGCTCAATAACAAATGGATAGAGTTGAAAATAACATGCTACATCAAGGGCCATACTGAAAGCCAGAATAGGAATGACCTGCTCCCCTATGTTTGGTTAACACTTTTTCCTACAAAGAATAAGAAAAGTGAATAGGATTGCTGACTCATTTAAAACTACCACTGCTTTTACATTTTATTGCCAGGATAGATTTGGCCTGTTGCACTTCAGTGACCAAATAGCCTGGTGAACTCCCGTAGATGTGACGCAACATGTCAACTGTGAAATTAACACTTAAAATTGGGAGGCTTTCACATTTCCCTTCTAGTGTCTTTTACATATGGAAATTAACTGCAAATGCATATATTTTCTGAAGCATATAGACATTTGAGAGAAGCAGCTGGCTCATGGACAGTGTGTCATAAAATGCTGGAGAAGCAGTGATATTGACTTATTAGGCACAGTGAATGTCTAGAGCTCATTTAAATTCCACATTTCCAGGTTCTCCAGTTAATGATCGCTAGGTCTATTGCCATGAAGATGGTGGCATAAGCTATGAATCATCACTGTCTCCTAGGAATAAAGTTTTACTCTTTCCAGACCAAGATCTAGCCAACAGTCTATTAGAGAAAAGCTACATCTGCGGTTAACTGTAAGCAGACGTGATATTTGCAAGAAGACATCTGTTCTGGGAAACATTGTGGAGGAATAGAAAGTGCCAAAGAAAAACGAATGAAAATTTGTTTCCTAAATTCCCTAGTAGCATTGCTTCTCCGTCCATCATGACCTGTGCTTTCAGGTTAATTACAAATGACATTTTCTTAGTTTGTATTTTGTATTAATTCAGCCAATATACACAATGAATAGTTAGCTTTAGAACTAGTTGCTAATCTAGATTATTTATGATTCACAGAGTATAGATAAAATATCATATATATGGCATCTTTCTTCAATCTGCTATCCCTCTTATTAGAGCTCCCATATTCCTCCAAGCAGCATGCCCTTTAAGGAAGCAGTTATCTGAGAAACCATCTTCCACAAGTCTTCTGCAAAGAAGTATGACGACGACGACGATGATGACGACAACAAAGTCTTGGCTTACTAATGTTCATTTAGAAAATGTGCAAAGAAGGTACGCTTTATTGTGGCTCCTTCAATATAGAATGATCTTGCCATGGAAATCAGGCAGACTCCAAGTGTGGAGAGTTTCTGCTGTCAACTGATGACTTACCTGTTTACCCATGCATTTCTCTATCAATCTTGCCACTAGCCTTAGGTGTCAGTAATACTTTATTGATGTAACCTTTTATTGATGGTTTTTGGTGTATTTCCTTGTGATTTTATATTACTGGTTTATATGTAGGTTGTCATGTCCGACTGAACAGCTTACAGACCTCCAGATCAGTAACCAGATCAAAAAATTAAACAGAACAATATAATAAACAACATCCAATACACTGAAAAACAATCACAACACAATCACCATCTAGGACAGATTCCAAAGGCCCACTGAAACAGCCAGGTCTTTATGACTTTATGAAACAATTGCAATTTCATAGGTTGGAGGGTAATGGTTAGGAGGGATTTTCTATCAAAATTAAAGTGAGATAGAAATTATTTTAATAAGGTATAAGTTAAACAAATACGGAGGATACCAAATTGGTGAAGCCTGCGGTATTGTCATAAATTGGCAAAAATCAATATGAGGTCATTCTCAGTGTAAAATACCTTTGATAAAATTGCAGCTAAAAGCCATCAACATCAGGCACAATTCAACACACACACACACACACACCCCACGCTTTTTACATTTTTTTTAACAGCTGAAATTCTGTGAAATCACCAAAGCTCATAAGATTTTTAGTTTCCTACCTGAAATGTTCCAAATCTTCTTCAGACAAGGAATAACCTGATATCATGAGCTTTCGGGTAAAAATGCCAAGATTTTACTAGATGTGGTTACCCGTATGCATACTGCAGGAATCATCTTCAGTACCTTCACAGATCACCATTGGTCTCCAGACCACAGGTTGGAAAGAATCGAACTAAGATTTTTAGACGTTAAAACCATCATTTTATACTGAGTTCAGAAATGCCTTGGCATATACCTATTGGTACAATAATGTCAGTAGAATATTAAGTTTCCCAAAGCACTGTTCAATTAAATATTTAAAATATTAATTTTCTGGCATCCCTAATCAGTAAATTAAAGGTCACAATATCTTAATTGAAAAAACTACACACATAATTAATCCTTCATATTTAACTTTAGTAATGTACATACAAATAACATCAAAGAAACAAGTTAAAGTCCTAAAGTCTTGCATAAAAAAGAAACCTGCCATGAAAAAGGAAACACATCACAGATCCTAATAAATTGCATCATACAACAGCTGTTCTGGCAGTAAAATTATATAAATAAGTCATGTTATAGTAATTATGCTGATACTTTCAGAGACTGGCTGAAGAAAGTTCCCTAGTGCCAGCCTTCCCATTATTTAACAACAATTTAAATTTAGTGGACCACCAGATGAAATCGCTCACATCAGGAGAGGAGGCCAGTCTTTTGTTACATGCAAATATTGGAAGAGGAAGGTTACCATCCAAAGTGACAGAAATGTCTTCTCTTGAGACAGTTGTAAATCCTGTAGGTTGACTAAATAAAAATAATGTTTTGAATGCATCAGAGCATGAATTATTACTAGCAGAAGCAAAAACAAAACGTGAAGAAAAGATAAGCCTCCATGTGCAGTGAGTGCCTGGAGGTTCTGAAGAGGCTGTGGAGAACCCCATTCTCTTCTTAGCCAGGTGCTTTTTTAGCTCTGCAGGATTAGCTGGCTGCTTTTTCTCCATTGGCTTGGAAGTCACCAAGGTCCTGCTTTTCCTTCTGATCCACCCAAGCCTTGTTCTCTTGCAAGAGTTTCAACAAGTGATCAATTAAAGTTTTCTCATTGTTCTAAAGAACAATAGAGAGATTGTTCTATTATTTAGAACACTTTAGATTATTTTATTTAATTTAGATTAAATCTAAAAATTTGTAATTTAAAATTTAAACATTTTAAAACT
Organism: Python bivittatus; assembly: GCF_059951505.1. NCBI lineage: Eukaryota > Metazoa > Chordata > Lepidosauria > Squamata > Pythonidae > Python > Python bivittatus. Next base: position 21,574,179 of record NW_028277035.1, read on the forward strand.
TAGATTGTTAGAGAGCCAATTTCATGTAGTGACTAAGGCATCAAGCTAGAAACTGGGAGACTGTGAGTTCTAGTCCCACCTAGGTGCAAAGCTAGCTGGGTGACCTTGGGCCAGTCCCTCTCTCTCAGCCCTAGGAAGGAGGCAAAGGCAAACCACTTCTGAAAAATCTTGCCAAGAAAACTGCAGGGACTTGTCCAGACAGTCTCTGAGAATCGGACATGATTGAACAGATTAAAAAAAATTGTTCTAAAAAGAAATAAGCTGAGCATTCACAGCTAAATTGTTGGGGTTAGAATATAAAGTCCTAACAGAATAACGTTTCTCCCTTTTATAATAGAAAATACATTGGACAGGGTGTTATACAATTGTAATTTTTAAGTATGGCAGAAAGGAAAACTGTTAAATAAGTGACTGGAGAGTTACTGTATCAATATTTAATTATATATAAATGAAATAGGATCCAATTTAATTATATGTAAATGAAATAGGATCCAGTTTTGGTTTTGTCCTACCAGCATCCATTATTTAGGGGATTATTATCTTTGGGACAAGACTTAAAGGCCCAGTAAGTTTACTCATTCCTGAATTTGGATCTTGGCCCTTCTATTTTTGATTTCTTTCCTAATGATCCCTAACATGAACTTTGCCTCTTCAGTAGCTGCATATTGGGCTGACATTTTCATTGTACTTTGCTGCAGAACCCCAAGATCCCTTCCCTGGCCAGTTAATTATAGATATATACCGGGTAACGGTTGCTGGATGGAAGGAGGAATCTCTGCTAAGATTTAAAAAAAAAACACACAAAACTGAGGGAGGAGCTCACTATTAGAGGCAAAGTTAATCTCTACTGTGTATTTGTGAGAGATTGTTGGTGACATTAAATCAGCGTAGAGACCTCTCTGTACTCTGAAGGAATTTCCTGCATTGACTCCACAAACAGTGAAAGAGAATTTGAACGGGGGGCGGTGGGTGGGTAAAAATAAAATAACAGTGAAAGACAGCAGAAACTGAACATTTTAGTTAGTTTAACTGGAAATTGATGAATTGGAAGTCCTAAGCAGTTCCAACTTTGCTTAGCCTTTTAGGACTGGCAAAGGATGCCTGTGTGTTTTCCATTTTGCAGTTAAATATCAGAGACTGGTGTCTATAACATTTCCCAAATATTCTTATTTGATTGCAAAAAGTATTACAGAGGTCAATGAGAATGTATTTTGACAAGTATGTATGAGATGCAGTTTAAAGCAAAAATCTCTACTGACTGGGGAGTGAGTCCAATTTTATTCTAAAATATTTACTTTCAGGTAAACAGTTACATGCAGTAAACATTAATAGGACTGGGTGGCCACCATAACAGATGTTTGCTAGAGTAAAAGGAAAGGGGCATAACCTAGCTGGTAGGTTACATGCTTTGAATGCAGAAGGTCCGGCATTCTGTCCCTGACTTCTCCAGATAGGCCTGGAAAAAACTCTTGTCTGAACCTTTGCAGAGGCACTGCCAGTCCGTGAGCACATTCACAGGTTATAGTAAGCAAACCTTAAAATTAAGAATGGGTGAGAGATTTACTCCAAGAGCAGGTCCCAGATGATATGTGGCAGAGCTGTTGTGGCAGCAGTGCTTCTCCCTAGTGGCCATCCCTGTAACCTAGCTCTGCGTTTACAAGCTGGAAGGGGGACAATAGGAAGTGTTTGTGGAGAGTCACCACCCCGCCTAAGGTGCAATGAGAAGGACTCAGAGATCAGCATCCTTTGTAGGAGCTCCTCTCCTGTGGAATGCCTTCCCACCAGACATAAGACCTGCACCCTCACTTCTAATATTCAGGAAGCTTTGAAAAACATAGATCTTTAAGTGTGTATATGGGGACAGAGGCAAGAATGGGAGATATACCTGAGGTTGGGTGGAATTTGGCTGCCTTCATTTTATAAGCCGTTATGGTTTTGATGACATGTTTTAGGTTGAATTTATATTAATGGTTATAAATATATTTGATAATTTGCAAATTACTGCAATGTTACTTATTATATGATTTGCTGTAAGTCGCTTAAATCAGGTGACATAAAACAATAGTAAGTAAGTATGTAGAGCCATAGTTTAGGTAGCGTGAGCAGATCTGAGTTGAAAAAATCCATGTGGCTTTTAGGTGGCAGCAGACTTTGCTGCCATGTAGTGATCATCTGGATTTTGCATCCTGCTAGCCCTACCTAGTTAAGTAAATCAAAAGTAAACCATGGTTTCAGGTTATGGTTAAGACTCTCCATCCTAACCAAGTCATGATCTGGGTTCAGACAACACCCTCAGCCTAATGTCAATGTGGCTTCGCATGATCTGTACTTGTACCCAATATCTATTGGACTTGGTAGATTACCAGGAACTGAACTTCAGCAGTGAAGTTTCCATTCTGAGCTGGAATGTACCCCTGTTGCATATACTCTGGATAACACACTTGCATGAATAAGATTACAGGCAGGGTGGAAGAAGCAGGGTGGATGGAAAGGAAGACTAGCATTCTCCTCCCTCTCTTCATATTCAAGGGATTGTGACTATTGCCAGGAATTGGGGGGAGGGTGTTGGGATTTTTTTCATAGCAGTTGTAGAGTTGATGTAAGTCCATCTCTGTGTTTGAGTCATTATTTGGGATCCAGTGTCTTTTGAAATCTGCAGATCCAATGAACCCTCCTATGCCATAATTATGATTCTCCCCCATAACTTTTCTCTCCAAACCCTGAACCTCCAATATTCAACTGAAATGAGTTGTTAAAGATTTTGAATATAGGAGGAGGGAACTCAAAGATTAGATCTACTGTTGGAGCCTTCCCACTAATCCTGAATATATTAGGAAAAAACCCTTGAAACCCTTGGGCTTACAGCCAAAATACTTTTATTAAATGATTTGAAAGGTGTTATTTTAATTAAATCAAATATGTAGTCTGTAGTCTACGGATGACCCATCTTACCTGTTCTTATGACTTGGATTCTCATTTGAGGACAATCCATGGAGGAATGGTTGTTATAGAGAAATTCAGATATTCTGTTTCTCTTTTACAGGGTTGCTAAAGACATGAAGCCTGCCAGGGATAGGAGAAGAAAACCCTACACTTATAGCAGCAATAGAAGCTAATTGTTTAATGTCCTTCTTCCATTGAGTAAGTTAAAGAGAGTTGGCCCCCTTGAACTGGAAATGTAACCAATTGTCTGACTTCCAAAGTACTTCCCGCTAACCCACCATATTCCCCATAAATTGGCCAGTCTTTTCTTTTGGTAAGAAAAATGGAACAATTGTGTTTCCACCCACAGAAGAGATCAAACTAATTAGACTATGTTCTGAACATTTCTCAGCGTTCTTATATTTTGCATTCTGTAATTATTTGTCTTCTGCAGCTTATCTTCCTGTCAGTCAATCAGTGTTAATTAAGTGAAGTGGCCAGAAAAACACTCTGAGATCTGTATTCTTTCTCTCTTTCCAGACTATTGATTACTTTCCCATTCAAAGTTCAAGGTATTGATCCCTAGTGATCCTTTTGTTATGCCACATTTTGAGCCCACTCTCAAATAATTTCATCTTTTATACTTTTTAGATTCTGAAGCCTATCAATGACCTTGAGTCCAGACACTGATCATTTTTTCTTTTAGTCTGGGAACTCAGCAGGTTTATGGATTTCAAATGATACTAGTTGCATCTGGTAACTCTCCAACACATTATCCTAATTAGTACTACAGCTGCTTCAAGGTGGTGCCTAATTTAAAGTCCCAGGGCCAGAATCCTCTGATTTTTTATTTGTACCATTTCATATGTTGATTTGAATGAATGAATGAATGAAGAATGGATGAATGAGTATGCTGATTTGCCTGTCAGAGGGCAGGATTCATCCCCTGGTATAATTTCTGTGAGCTTTATTGGAAAGATATATATCTCCATTAAGATCCTAGCAATTACTTAGGTCAACATATAGCAAAAAAAGGTCTTTTATTTCCTGGCTTACATGCAACTAAACATATTTGGGCTTTATTAGGATGTATTGTAGATTGAGTTTTGATGCCAATATTTATCTTCGTGGAAAACTCTCCTTAAAAATAGGTGGGAAGATGTTCTATCAGAAAGCTTGGGCAAAGTCTGGATTATCCATTACTGTGTGTCCATTAAAATTATTATTTTAATGATTTTTAACAATTATAGAATTTTCTTTGCCTACTACACATCAGTGGCTATATAATCAACCTACGCATGTTTTGATTTCTCAGCATGGATCAAACACCACAGCTGCCTCAAGCTGCCTGAGATGCTATCATTCTTGAATCTGTTGCTGAAATTAAAATGACTTAAAAACTGTATCAAAAATTGGAAAATATATTTAACATTAAAATTATGCTTATGATTTATGGTATAAAGAGCTGGAATACCTGATAAGGTATTTTTAATACCTTAAAAATATTAAGTTTGCTTCTTTGGACTTGAACTTGAAATTAACTCATCAAAACATTTTATTCTGAAACTACTGGACGCCTCAGGGAATGTATCAGAAAGAATGGACTGTAGATTTTCTTTGCTGGTAATGCAAGAAATTTGAGGGTACATTAACTCATATTATTTGAGCATGTCCACTTTTGGTTTCTTTTTGGAAGAATATTGTAATATACATAAATAGATGTTTGGGTAAATGTTTTCATGTTAAAGATGCCCATGTTATTTTGAATTATGTTTCAAAATTGTGGAATCTGAACATTTTGAAGATTAGTGTAGAGAATAACCAAGAGAATTATACTGAGAGATTGGAAAAGTACTATTACCCCAGATATCAAAGACTGGATTCAAGAAATGTGTTATTTATATATTTTTGAGCTATTTTTGCTACTAATAAAAAAAAATGACACAATACATTTCCATTTGGAATAGGTTTCATAATATTTTACAAGAATAGACAAATTTTATGCATAGCAATACATTATTATAGAATTAAATGAATATGTCATATATTTAAGTGATATTTAACTTAAAAATAAGTTAAAAAGTTAATATAAGTTAAAATAATATAAAAATAAGTTAAAAATAAGTTAAAACTAAAAAGCTTTTAAAAAACTTTAAAGTGTTTTTCTGTTTATTTGTTTAATTTCATTTTTGTTTTTTGTTTTGGTATTATTTATTTATTTATTTATTTATTTATTATTAAATTTGTATGCTGCCCATCTCCCCCAGCAGGTGACTCTGGGCGGCTCACAATTAAAAATCAAAAGCCCGGAAACAATTAAAATACCCCATAAATAATTAAATTACTCAATCCATAAAATAATAATTTCATAATTAATTTGCTGGATATTACTGTTTTCTTTTGTTTTTGCATAATGTTCTTTCTGTATTTCTCTTTTAAACACTATAATAAAATTATTTTTATAAAGTACATGAACCTCAAGCATAAAAAGAAAGATTCGCCTTCTGGTACTGCAACCACTGAGTCCAACACATTGGGTCTATATATGAGTTTTGTTGCTTTGTAGAGGGCTGTACCCTCTTTATGTACCACTGTGCTTGAATCTAAAGCTTGGCCAGGAATGTAAGAGTGTTGTTGGAAAGCTACAAGTCTAAAATCCAGCATTCATCCAAATGAAATTCTCTTTCATAACATACGCATGTAGACAATAAAAAATAAAAACAAAAAAATTGCACACATTCTCCCCACTTTAATATTAGTTACTTTCTCTCTCAGGGTTCCTTCCAGATGCAGACAAATCAACTCACTAAACTCTTTAGCCAACATGGCTATTAATGAAAAATACAGGAATTGAAATCCACACATTTGGAGGGCATGCAAGTAGAAGATGGTTGCATTACGCAACGTTTGCTTAATCAGATTTAAACAAGCAAAACTAATTGTGTCTCTCTGTATTACGTAAACCCAACATTTGTTCAGCATTCTTTAGGGGTGCCATTTTCCAACTTGAAATCTGCTCTCCGCCACTAATACTTTACAGGTATTGTATATCAGGTTCTCAGATCTAACCCTGCCCATAGTTGCCCCAAGAAAGGCTTGTTCTCCTATTTTCTCCAGGTTTAAAGATATTCCTAAAACCAAGACCTTTCATATCATCAAGCAGTTTGTATGTAGTTCTGTGTATGTTTCACCTTCCCCCACCCTTTAGAACCACAGTGTTTTTAATGTTCTCATAATGAGCAGAAATTCAGTAAACAATGCAATTTCCCCAAAAATAGGTATCCTGGGAAGGGGGCAAGGGAGACAAATAGTGAAACATCTCAACCCCATGACTTCTTTTGGATACTGCATAGCAATTTAAAGCATGGGCATCTGCCTGAAGAAAAACATACTGTAGTGCATGGGGCTGCTGTCACCGTACAGAACAGATCTGGGCTAATGCAACCCTCTCTTTTGGGACCGCCAAGGCTGCTTGACTGCACGCCCTCATTCTAAAGTTTTTTGCTGGTCTTTATCTGAATGATAGTATACTGGACCCAGAATGCTATTTAGGAAATATACTTAGAACGGAGTTTCTTCTAGAGAGATACCCCTCATTGCATACTATCAAAATTAGGAACGCACATTATTCCATTAATTTTACTTGCTTTTTCTTAAGAAAGGTTCCTTAGAGAAGAAATGGCAGGATGGCTAATCAGAAAACATCCATATATCAGAAGGCACAGTAATAGTATTTTTTGATATATAGCTATAGCTATATAGATATAGATGTAGATATAAAGCCATTTGGGGAAGGAAAAGTGGTGGGCATAGAGTAAGTGACCCTAGGCATCATACTGTCTATTTCTATCTAACTTAAAGAGAGTATTTGGATTCCAGTTGTTGGAGAAAAAGAATTGAATTAAAGAAAATAGTTTCTTGGTGCTACTTGTTATCCAAAGAGAAAAAGAGTTAATGTTGGTTGGGTGTTATATCACATTGTTGATTGCTCCAGCTAAAACAGTGGGGAGGATTTATAACTAGATTTCTGGTGGACATTTAGGCATACCCAAAGCATTGAAAAAGTATCATCAAGTTACCCTCATGAATGAGGACAGGGACAAGAAAGCAAATGTAGTATCTGACACATAGGGTCAGCTGGACAGTATCATTCCATGCATGTTAAACTAATACATTGTGGAGAAATGCTCTCATTTCTCCATAAGGCTTTTAAAGTTTTTACTCTCTGCAGTCTGGTACTATGATAGGACCTTTCTTCCCAAACTAGTCACTTCTCATTTTCATGAATCAACACACAGCATGTTCCAGGAACAAATGCCCTGAGGTTTGTATGCCAATATTATACCAAGTCTTTATGGCATGAAGAACATTTTTACATATTTGCAGTTTTACAGCAGGAATTATCCCAGATATATCCCTGCCCTTCCGTGTTTGCCATTATGGATTTTGCACCTACCATCCAAGAACTAGAATGTGCCAGATGAGGGAGAACTGTAGAACCAAACCCAGAGGGTTAAGAATCCCATGGGAATGTGCAGAACAAGTGAAGTATTTGAGTCAGTGTGTGATCCAATGCATGTTTTCTTCTAGGTTGGAGAGGATGTCAGAATAGTCTACGTCTTCAGAAGCTAGTGAACCAATGAATCAATTTCCAAAAACCACACTTATAAAGAATGCATCTGACAGGATCAGCAATATTTCACTAATTTCGCATGCTGATTAGAAGGCCTGAAGGCCTATAACTTTGATCATCAGCAACAGTGTGAAGCTGTAACATAAGCCCTATTATTAAGTTGTCAAAAACAGAAATGATGAAAGAAAAGTGACTAGAAGTAAATTAACATTTTGAGTGTAATTAATATGTATCCTGATAAGCTGACAATTAAACAGTGATTCTCACACCTCACTGAAGAAATAATAATCTAAAAACACTCAACCTAAAAACATTTAATTGGATAGTGAAGACAGGGTAACCATAGACCTTAAAATTAAGTCGTTAATCTTCAAATGATTGCATATTTAATTTATACATATTACATGTACTGAGAGTAAGCCCCATTGAACATACTTGAGCTATGAAAATCCTGTGTAGATCTGTATCGGCATGTATAGTAAATCACAGGTTATAGCTTAACCACAAGCAAGTACATGACTTGAACCGTTTGATGAGCTCTGCCTTCATATAACTCTAAAATATATATGAAGACCAAAAGGTGTATGTACAATTCCACACAGAGTTATAGTCAAACTGAACATGATGGACTTTGTGGTATATTTGTTATGGTTTATTTATTTATAGGCAGATCACTTCACTATTTACAGTACATGAATGTAGAGATTCTACAGTCTTTGTGATGTAAACAATTAACTCCGCAATAGGGGAGTCTCAAAAAGAAGCCAGTTCTGAAGTATTTACATAATTTAAAATAGAACTTTTATATACTCACTAGATAGATATAGAGAATACATTGAGCAATTTGGTTAAATCATCTACGAAACTATAGAATCTGACAATGTAAAAATACAAGAAAACATTCTCTCATTTAGAAGGTTGACGTTGAAATCACACTAGAAAGAAATATTTATTAAAAAATGACAATAACAAAAGAAAGGCATAAAATGTATGCCAATTAAGGTTAAAGTATATTACATAAATAAGGACACAACAGAACACAACTGGGGGAAAATAAGTAAAATATTAAAATCCTCTACTACTCTTTTAAAACACCAAACTAAAAACTTGATTGTATTGATTACAAAAGGGGTCAATTCTGCTGCCTTTACTTACCTAGAAGTAAGTTATCACTTAGTTAATACCTGTAAAAACATGGCAGAATTGGGCCCTTCTAATTATTAGCAGTGTTCTCCGAAAAAAAAAAATGAAAAAAGAACCAACCCTCAGTAAAACCTTTATTTTATAATTTTTATTATAAATAACATATAGCAAATGTGCCCCTCTTTTAGGTGAAATTCTTACACCTTTCTCTAAAAATGCATCAATTTAGCCTCCTTCACACGCTCTGCCTCACATCCACACATAAACACACATGGCAAAGAGGGGTATGAATTCATCTTTGTCTGAAATGTTTCCTAAAGCACCAACTCCTGTACTAAGATCAGGCTTTCCAGGGGTCTGTCTCGTGATTGGCATCATACACAGGAGGAAATGGAGGAAAGAAGAAGAAGGAAAAAACCTATGACAAGAATCTGCTTTTCAGTGGTGAAGTGACCCTTCTAAAAATGCAGCACCCTTATTTGTGGTTCAGGTGCATCTGGATGCACGCAGAGTTTTGTGCAGATGGGGAGGTCTAGTCTCTTCAAAAGCTGCCAAACGCTTTGAGAGCCCTGCAGCAATGGAAATGCAACAGACAAATGGGTCACCCCCTACTTTGGTACAGCCTTCTGCACACAATGGTTCATAGCCTGATGTGACGTAGAACATGGCTATCACAGATAAATCAATTTAGGATTGATGCACATAATGTGGGCATGCTTTCTAGGTTACCTGGGTTGAATTTGAGAGTGACAAGGTGATGCCTTCTGGGACATTTAAAACCTGGTCTAAAATTCACTGAGATTCTTCCCAAAACGTTTGACTTGCTTGGTTTCCATATGTAGGGACTGTAGGGAGGTTCCGTTCATAATGTGTGAGCTCACACACAGGCTGTGACATCTGAGCCATTTTATGCTCAACATTTGCCCCCAAATATCTTTCTATATATTACATTCTTATAGCATTTATCTTAGAATAAATTAGCATACTCTTTTGCAGCTGCTCACTATGACAGATATGATGCAGAATGCATAAGCCCCTAGTTGTTTTTGATAAGGAGGGTGAACAGCACCTTTAAAACAAAGAGGTACCTGAAATCATACACGAGAATGTCATGGATGGGCTGTTCCCAAATGATGTATGGGAATCAATGATATACTGTAGGGAATTATCAAAAAACAATCAAATTATACAAATGAGAAAGAAATAGCTCTTTGCAAAAATTTCAAAAACTATGGAAATGAAAAAAGGCTTTGTATGCTTATACTGCTAAAGAATGTCACACATGGACTCTCCTCTTGTAAAAATAAACTGAGAAAATGCTAAACTACTTCCTATTTTCATGTAATAAATGAATGCCTTATTAAACACAGTCATGCACACACTCATACAGACTCCTGTATGGCTTTTTGACATGGGCTACTGAGAAAACAAAGACAAAGCTGATACCAGTTTTATGGAGGTAGAAAACAGGACAACTGTTTCAATAACTGGCAGTGAAAGTAAGATACAGAACCCAGTTCTTCTTGTGCAGTCTCTTTACAACACTGCTGTTTCACTTCTGCCAAAGTTTTCAGTTGATTTATCAATATTGATTTGTGTTTCACATAAAACAATCATCATTAAAGGACCAAGAGAAAATAAATGGCTTGTGACTTATTCCTATCCTTAAGGTATTTCTCCTGATTTTCCAATAAACAAACAAAAAAACAAACCTACAAAAGAAAATTAGGAGGGATTTCTCTCTCTCTCTCTTTTTCTCTCTCTCATACACACACCTACAAACATATATAGTTTTGTTTAAAAAAATAAATGTCTCCCTCACGATTGCCTTTCTTAATACACCCTTTTGTTCCGAAAAACCCTGGACAATGAATTCTCTTTATTTGGTTTCTCATGTGTTCTCACAAGATCTTGATTTGTTCTGCTGCTCATCATTATGGCTAGGCCTGCCCCTTGAACATGGGGGTGTTGGCATTATGCATATAATTAAAACAGAAGAGAAGAAATTTAGGTAAACTTTGCAAAAGTCTATGCAGAAAGAACCCCAGCAGCACCCTCTTTATAAAAGGAGCAAAGAAAATGATCACTTTAGAAATGAATCCCCTAAGCTAATAGACAGCATATAGTCATTTTTAGTCAGAGAACCTCTATGTACCATCCTTGGAGAATCAAAATGTGCTGAATACAACTGCACTAAGGAGGAATTTGCCAGAACACATTAGCAGCAGGAATGGCTGGAGCAAGATAATAAAGCTCATTTTAATTCCTTGACCTAAGGAAAAGAAATAGTTCTTTTACTGTATGAAAACTGTACTGAAGACCTGTAGACCCACCAAGGTAATCATAGAATATCAGCTGCCTATCCAAGCCTATGAGTTTTTTTACACTCCTAGGCAAGGACCACAACCAGGAGAGAGGATGACAGACTGAGTTTGGTTTAGTGGATCACAAGTAAGTCTATTATGCGTTATTCTGATGTTCAGAGACATGAGTACAAAGCAGAGTATTACATCCATTTGATTTTAACGCTTCCTCGGTCATATGGAAATTGGCCTTTCTTAGCAGCCTTTCATAATTACTCCTTACAATGTTTATGGAGCACTGTAGTTGAGTGCTCTACATACCAAAACTTTTTAATGCATTATACTTATTTATTCATACAAACATTTGTACACCACCCTGCTTTAAAAGACTTGGGACAGTATTTGTTCTTCCTGAAATATTCTGATCCAGGCATCTGCCTAAAATTCTCCTTTCGTAGACTACAACTTCCCAAGTTACTGTCAGAATAAATATGAACAAAGGATTTTCATACATTGCTCCCTGTGTGGGTGATGCAAACTAGCTGTGCTTCCAATAGCAATTAACGTAAGTTGCAGGTACTGATATGCTGTAACCAGCGTCAAATGTGCATGCTTTGCAAACCATCCCACTGAGGTTCTACATTCAACACTGCTGAATCTGCAGATGTTGAAGGGCTCAATGCCCCTTATCTTCCTCCCATACATGTGTGCGTTTGTGCACATACGTGCATATTGCATAAAGTCCTAGTGAAGTTTGTCGCACAAAAAATATATTTTTATAGGCTTCAGGCAAAACAAAGATCACTTATTGCACCTCTTCCTATAGCTAGGATTGAGAGGCTATGTGCATTACAGGATCTTCCTTCCCTTCAAAGAGCATGTCCTTGCATGCCCTAATATCACTGGCAAGTCCAGCTTCTTAAAAATAACTTGAGATATAAAAGCAGATAAGCCACATTTGCAAGCAATTTGGGCTAGAAGCAGGACCTTCCAAATAGCAGAAGGACTGTTTTTCCTCTTTCTTTCCAGCTGCATTCAACACTTTCAACACACTTAAAATTTGATGCATTTTCCATCTCTCTGACCAAACCCAGCTCTGAACTTTGATATCTCTTGTAACCAAGCCAGGAGATGGAAGAATTCCACTTACTAGTTGCTGGGGTGGTTGTTATTTTTTGTTGTTTGATTGTTCTCTGAAGAAACATCAGTACAGCACAGGACAGGACAGTCCTACCCACCCTAAATGTGTCACTATGTACATTCTACAGTAAGCTCTATAGCAATCACATGTAAACATCATTGTGGTAAGGAAATACTAGGACAGAAAAGGCAAAGCTACAATGAGGCACTTGTCAATAGCAGATACTTCATCTTGGCCAGACTTTGTTCTGGACTGATCACAAGAAGATCTAATGGCCTTGCAATCCATTAATAAGTTCCTAAACAGAGGTGTTATAAGTGACATGTTAGCCAAAACATTTGTGACAGTGAATTTTGCTAATAGCATGGAAATTATATTAGCTGCCATATGAAATCAGGATTGTTATTATGAAAGCTCCAGACCACCACCCACATCCCAGAAATAATCAAATACACAGGATGGGATAAGAAATTCCTTGATCTTATGGTGCTTTGATATGTACAGTCCTTATCAAGAGAATGGGGACTATTCAGACAAATAAGCTTTTGGAAAGCATGAATTAGGCCAGAACTAGGCAACTGTCAGGATGTTTTTGCCCTTTGACTTCAAATTAAATACATGCTAATGCTAAAGAGACCTTAAGGGAAGAGAATCTGTTGACAGAATTAAGGCTGTTGTATTTTATCTACATGGGATGGCTGAACCCCATAGGCCTCATCTTTGTGAAGAACAGAATAACTGATGGAGGACTCAGCAATGCTATTTGGTCCCCACTCGAAAGTGCTATCTCTTGGTGCTCCTGTGGCTTATTTAGTGTCTCCCTATCACTTTGCTGGACATAAATTAGCACAAAAGCAGCCATACTGCATTTGGCAAATGATGCATTTAGTACAGTATACTGTATGAAGAACTACATTCTTTAGGATATAATAACTATTGCAATTATAAAGTGGATCCTTCTCACAGTTTTGGAGTATGAGGTTTTCATATGTATTCACCATTATCAGATAGCTTTGTTCTCCAAAAACCATTTGTCTAAATCAGCCTAAGTTACACAAGGTTGATTTCCTTCCCACGGACATCTCAGGGTTTTGAATTTAGGAAAAGCTATTCGATGAATAAACAGCAAGATTTCTAAGCCACAGGAAAATCAAAAGAAAGTAAAATGTAGGCAAACAGACATATAAAATAGAAAAAAAAATAACATAGTTAATATATAGCAATGACTATATATTGTATGGCTTATTCAAATTTGCTCAGACAGAGAGCAGTATTTAAAATGGGGCAGAGATGCTCTGCTGATGATGAGTACTGAATACTCACAGACAGTCAAATGCAAGGATGCTTTTGACCTTTCTTCTGTTAGGCCTTGCAAAACAAACCCAGGCTATCCATCAGACAAGAAATTTTGCTTTGGTTGGATGACCAGATGGCCAAAAATCTGTTCCTGAGGCTACTGGGTTAAGGTACTAAGTAAACTATTCTACATTCCTGCCTTTATGGTGATGACATGAAACAATGGCTGCTCTGATGGTGGGTCTAATGGTTAGGAGTCCTAACTTTTCTGGGTCACCTTCCAATCTTCTCTGTCTCACAAGAGATTTCACATGTAGGATAAGTAGGTAAATGGCTATTAGTTATAATGGCTATATGTACTTCCCTACTAAGCAGCAATGGACCTTAGATTATCACTTACAGCAGATCAACTCCTTTTTTGTACAGCTTGTGGGATTCTCAGAGGCATCTGGTAGCCCCATGGGAAACAGGATGCTTGATAGAAAGGACTTTAGCAGGGCTTTTCTTATGTATCATTTACTTGTTATCAGTTAGGTGTTATCAGTTCAGCATGAAGAAAGAGGGAAAAATATACCCTTTCACCTTCTCCTCATTTCTCACTTGATTTTATTCTTATTCATTTGCCATCTGAGAGCTCAGTTCCCGAAATACTCAGAGTCTGCTTTGGACTGTAGAATCACAGTTTGTCATGTCTCATGCAGTCAATGGTTAAGGAGTGGAGATCTCAGCATTCAGTCCAGACAAATGGAAAGAATGGCTTATATAGCAATTCCACGGTGCCATTCAATAACCCCTTGGCTAATCAAGGACAAAACAGATTCTTTATGATTTTCAGATGAGCCACTCACTGAAGGGCACCATTCTGGAAAGGCTGCATCTGCTGAGGGGCAAGTGCCTCATTACAGTGCATAGTTAAAAATCAAGGAAGCGATACAATAAATCTGAATTACAGTACATCTGAGCCATAAATACATTATAAGTATATATTTCTTTCTTCTATTAAAAATTAGTTTACAATCTTGATTCTATTCACAATTAACAATTTCATAATCACGCACTACAGACCAAAAAAGAAATAAAAGTTATGGTGAACACAGCTGCCACTCCACAGCGAAAATGGGGCTAGTCAGAGAAAGGGGATTGGACAGGAAGAGGACAGAAGGCTTTTGCAGGCTCATCCTAACACAACCAATCAGAAGCAGAGATACTAACTTGTGGCAGTGGAACATCAACACCATGGGAACTCACAGACAGAAGCAGCTTGTTCAATGTAAACATCAATTTAAAGGGTCAGCAGTCTCTCTCTCTCTCTCGTTGTATACTTAATCATTTCTTGAAAACGTAAACATATTGGAAGTGCCTTGACTGAGGTATTAAGGTATTCCTCAAAGGTTAAGGCTGTTACCGATGCAGACTTTCCTGGGCCTCCTGCAGCAGGCTGTCAAAATCCATGGTTTCATATTTGCTTTTTATTGGAGCTGGAGAGGACTCTTCTGTATTGGAATCTGCTATAGATAGAGAAAAGATAGATGCTGTCAAAAAGACAGGAAGGGCAGGCGGGCGGGCGGGCGGGCAGGCAGGCGTTAGACAGACTTGGTTACAGGATCCCAAGAGAGTCAGCTAAGACATGTACCATGGAAAACCTCTAAGCAATTTGAGACTGTAGGATTTAATGATCACCAGTAGCCTACTGAGATCTCCCTTGTGCTCTTTTCTGAAGAGGCCAGTCAGCAAATATGATGGGCCAGAACCTCTTTGGCTGAGGGAACCAAATTGGTTCTCAAGAGAGAGGATTGCCCATGATCTATCTGGAAGCTGATTAAGAACCTCCTGCATTGGATAATTCACTCTCCCGAATCAGATTGCTATTTTGGGTGACCTCATTATATTTTATTTCATATCTGTATATTACTTAACTTTTTTATGGTTATGGTTGATTCATTTAAATGTTGATGAATTACAAAAGCTGCTGTATGCCCCTTTCAGAGGAGGAGGGCTTTACTTAAAATGAAAGCAAATAAATGAAAGTCACTTATCATATGTGAAAATGAGCAAATCTGAAAATCCCTGGAATGTTTGGGCTAAAGTTAAGACATAATATGGTTTCTTTGGTTTTACTTAGTATGGACACAAACCCAGCTACTATTATTTGCAAACACTGACTCATGGTTTAATGTGTTGCATGTACCTAATCAATTCTGGTTAATTCAGTAATTGTGGTTAAATAATCAGTGGATTAGCATGATGAGTGAATCAAGTACAGTGGTACCTCTAGTTACGAATGCCCTACTTACGGATTTTTCGAGATACGACCAGCTCCGGCCCCAAAAATTTACCTCGACTTGCGAACTCGCCTTGACTTACGAACTGGATCCGCGGCCATTTTCCGCCTGTTCCATGTGGTCCGCGGCCATTTTTCCACCCGTGCCACGTGGTCTGCGGCCATTTTCCACCCGTGCCACGTGGTCCGCGGCCATTTTCCGCCCTGCCGCGTGGTCTGCGGCCGTTTTTCTGCCCCTGACGCATAGTCCGCGGACGCCGAAACGGATTAACGGTAATTACATTGAACCTTATGAGAAAATTTGCCTCGTGTTGTGACCAATTCGATTTGCAACCAGAGTCACGGAACGGATTAAATTTGTAACTCGAGGTTCCACTGTATAAGTGATTGATTCAAGATAACCACTCTGATCCAGCCATCTCGGGGGGGGGGGGGGATTTTCATTACCTCTGATTGTATAAACAAAGCACAATGCTAATATACAGAAATAAATGTACCAGGTAGTAAATAAGTACTAAAGATAAATAATAAGATATGTAGTGGGAGACAGCATAGGAATTATTTCAGTCCAACTATCATTGTCAAAATCAGGTCTGTTACGATGAAGCAGGCTGAGATGGTTGCTAGCTTACCCAAATCAGTACATCTGGTCCAAAAGAAGTGTCCGAAGCCGCCGTAAGCCAGCTGGAACAATGGCTCGTTTCTTTTCCACAGTGAAGCACCGTTCTTCAAGGACAAGGCAGCATGCTCAGAACACCGGTATGTGATGACACCATATTTATCTCCCCTGAATAATGAAAGAGAGAATGCCAGCATAGCCAGCAAGAAGCATTATTTATTTGTCAATATTTCTATTCTGTGTTTCTTCAAACACAGGAGCTCAGAGCAACTGGTTTAAATCTCATACAAACTTTACAGGAATTAGGATCCAAGAGTCTATTAATCAAACTACTATTATTACTTTGGCATCTTCCAGCTGCTTTGGAAAATAACACTTCAGCCAGGCTATTTGTTATTTTTATTCCCACTTACACACCACTCAGGATAGTTAACAGCAATTAGACTACAAGATATTGACCTTCCCCTACACGATATAACATAAATTGAGAAAACTGCAACAGACAAGAGAGAGCCACTGGATAAAAATGATTTCTCCAATAAAACAAATAAGGAGGATTTTTTTATATATAGGAAAACATTACCTCAGCAGACGCCTGGATTACCATGCACTTGGGCCGAGGGCTATACCAAACTTCTATCTCCCATCTCCCATTCCTAGCTGGGATGGGGAAATGGAGGCATGCTGGTCACACAGACAAACAAGCCAATGAGACTCCAGTCTGAGTATTAGGCAGAAAAGCAAAACAGCAAATCTCCAGCTTTCACTTTCTCTTCCAGCTTTGAGATGGAAACAAGAGCTCTGCATAGCTCAATCCAGTTAGAAGATATAAGACACTGTATGTGTCATATATACTTAAATAATAGAGATCTATAAAACATTTTGAACTTAAGATGCCCTGTTTTGCATTTGAAACAGATAGTTCCAACATTATTAGACAGGTTCCAATGCTGTTCTGACCATTCTGGAAGAATTTTGAACTCAAAAGAATCCCGTTCCAAGCTTGAATGGGACTGTTCCAAATTTAATCTCCTTTGTATACAGGAATTAAAAAATACACATATGTTAAGTAATGCTAATCCATTATGAACTGAAAGAAATGTTGCATCCTCTATGTGACACAGCAGTGTTACTCCTTATACAATTAAATGATGAGGGAATTAATGGCAGTTTCTTAGCCAAAAAAAGCATGATACAGTTGAGAAAAGAATGAATTTAAGACTGCAATCCCTATACATATTTAATCAGGAATAAGTTTAACTTGTTTAACTGACTTCTGAGTAAACACATTATTTCAATTAATTAATACTCAACCTTTGCATCCACAAGGTCCTCAGAGCAGATGTTTCTCCAAAGAACAAGCATTATCCAGCTATGTACTCTGGGGTCAGATTTTAATTTTAATCACAGAATAAGGAAGCTAATTTCCAAATACTTATGATTTTCAAAAATGTTGCTATCAGGGATAATAATGAGATAGGGGAAACTCACCTTTTATTCTTGGTCAAAATGCAACACTCAACAATCTCTCCAAACACTTCAAACTGCTTCTTCAGTTCACTAGAGCTCATACTGCTGGCAAGATTTTGGATGTACACTACACGGCCTTCTCCCTGTTCAAGGACAAGAGTAAATTGCTCATGCCTGTCCTGATACAATGTTTTAAACTGATAAACTCTTTATATCCCCAGTTCTGCTTTAATATTAAAGTAGTGCCTTTTTTATACTGTTTTAGGCAAGTGCTGAAACTGTTTTATTCCATTTGGTTTTGTACTGGTTTTAAATACATTGAGCGCTATTCTTGATTTTGAAAAAAAAAGATAGTTTTATCTTAGATTTGTTGTGTTAAATGATTAAATTGCATTGAAGTTTTAAACTATATGTTGTCTGGGAATCACTTCTGGGGTTGAAAGATGATTCAGAAATAGTATAAACTTTAAAAATGGATGAAAATGCATTACAGGTAGTCCTTGTTTAGCAACCACAATTGGTTCTGGCAAAACAGTCACTAAGCAACTTGGTTTAGGTGCAGAAATCTGGGAGTAAACACACACATTGGTCAGAAAATGATT
Organism: Python bivittatus; assembly: GCF_059951505.1. Classification (NCBI taxonomy): domain Eukaryota; kingdom Metazoa; phylum Chordata; class Lepidosauria; order Squamata; family Pythonidae; genus Python; species Python bivittatus. The sequence continues at coordinate 21,592,589 of NW_028277035.1, forward strand.
TTTTTTACTACAGTCTATTACTGTCGTATTTGCAAATAGTCACTATCCGAGGGAGTTGTTAAACAGGGACTACCTGTATTGAAAATAGATAATTGTCATTAAAAATGAAAAAGCATTACTGATCAAATAAATCCAAGTTTTCAAAGAACCTGATGTGTGGAAGGAATGGATGGACAAAGGAGAAGGATAGTCTGGAGTAAGGGAATGTAACCTGTAGCAGAATTCATGATTGTAATGGAAAAACCTCAGATTACATTTCTGGAAATTAGGTTCTCCTAAACAAAGACATTGCCCTTCTTCTATGGTTTAAAATTCTTCTAGTCACATTAAGATGTGTGGTGCACATAGCAATCAACAATATGGAATATTCATAGTGATGCATTAAAGTTCTTCTAGTTACATCAATATATGTGGTAAACAGACTTGTCAGGAGCATAGAATATTTCTTAAAGCAGTGGAATGATAAATCCTTCCAAGTGTCTTCTCATTGTTTATACTGTGATCCTCTTTTGACAACATGAGAATCCAAGAAAGAGGAATTGCAGGTTGGAAGATGTATGGATGCACAGGAGTAGTTTCGAAGGTTTAACTCACAAGTAAATTTTTTTTGCTGTTGATTTTTTGGAGCTTGCCAGGCCAGTCACAGTAATGGATGACTGTTGGGAGATTTTGGTATTTGGGATAATCTACTGAATTATATTATTGGCTTAGAAAAGAAGGAACATATGCTGATCATTGCTTTTCTTGGGAGCTCTAAATTGTTCTATAGAATGGCCTAAAAACCTAAAATTAAATCTAACACACATTTATTTCCTTTTTAAAAAAAAGGAAAAGAAAGAGTTTCGCAGAGCTGGAAACCTGGTTTGCTGGTAGCTACCTGGCCCTGGGTGACTGACTGGGAAATCACACCATACCAAATCTCTGAACCAATTCTGACTTCCAATGCAGCCTCAAGATGTGGCCTTCTGTTCACCTGCAGGTCTGCAGAAAAGTTACTGTACCTACGCTGCACAGGGATCAGTTGTTGATGGATGTCAGACCATTCATATAAGAACAATCTCTATTCCTAACTTTTTACTTCACACTGATGGTGAACATTTTGGGCTTGCCATGCCAAAAATTTGGAAAATGCCTAACTTGATTCTGCTGGCATGTTACCCCCCTCCTGCCAACAAAAGAGAAACCATTCTTTACATATTCATTTATTTTTTAAAAATATACAGTTGAATCATGTGTGGTGCTAGTTGTTGTTGGGAGTTGGTGAACACTAGTGTGTCACCTAAAACGTCATGGCATGTCATCTTTGACATGCGTGTCATAGGTTCACCATCACTGGTATAGGGCGACAAATACTAGGAATCTATGTTCAAGGGCACATGAAGCAGACATCTTATTCAACTAGTTTGGGTCTGAACAGTGTCTTGATAGGAGATGGCTTTCTCATCTAAACTTCAAAACAGAAGAAAGATGAGCTCTAAATACACTAAATGAATCCGTGTCTATCTGATTAAAAGGCAATACAGAATATCAAACCACTAGCTTCAAGTGTGGTCTTTTTCTACTTCAACAGTTCTCTATCCCCTCTTATTTGTCTGATTTTTAAAAATGATATCATGTGTTTCTCAAGATTCCAAACTCTATTACTCTGTGGAAGTGCATACTGATGAATTAGAAACAGAGTTCTACCTATGCCAAGAACTCAATATCCTGCCAGTTTTTTCCATTTTATTTCCTTCCAATCTTGGCAATATTGGAAAAACAACTAATGCACCGCACCACCCCTGTCTTGAGTGGAAATTCCTTTGTCCCCAAATTCAAATGTGTTTTAGAAAGAGGAAGTCATCTGATCTGATTGGAAACAACACCACTTCCACTTCATTAATTCCAAACCTCACTGAGAGCTCACAGATCACTCACAATGGCTTTTTCTCTTTTTTTCTCCATCTGTCTCTGGCTGCTCATAGTTCCATCTTGACAATGCTTGCCATTTTCACCTCTATTGGAAAACAAGAAAGCACAGACCTGAATGGATTCTAACTGTTCTGAGTCTTGGAAATTACAATTAATCAGAAAAATATTCCTAGAAATCACAATTACAAAGAAACATACTCCTTGCTCGCAGGAACAGTCTCACCCATTTAAGCAATCAATACAGAATGCTATTGGCTATTGTAGATTCACAAATATTTAGAGTTTTTACAAAAGGAGAAACCAGACAGCCACCAAATATTGGAACAGAGGGGTAAACAAAAGTAAATGATTGAACCCCATACAATTTGAAAATCTTCAGACATAATCTTTTTAGGCACAACCATACTGTGATTTTGGCCTTAATCTCCATTACAAATAATCTTAAATTTATTTCTATGTGTCTAAACAGGGTGTCTCTTTTTTCCCCTTGGTTCTCAAATAACCTTCTGTGCATGGAGGGTCTCCTTCCAATTCAGGGATACTATCTATCCAGCAGAGTCTGCCATTCCTGACTCAGGGAATGAAGGCAAATTTTCCCAATTTCTCTTGCAGCTGCCCTTGCTATTTATGGTGCAGTTCTAATAGGTCCATCAATCCTCTGGAATAGATTTTCAAGGTCTGGAGGAGGAATTAATACAGTAAAAATAATTCCTCCCACTTCTGTTCTCTGCTCACAGGATTTCTGAATTCAGTCCAGTGTCTTTTAAATTAGCTTTACAGGTAGTCCTTGCTTAACGACCACTCGTTGAACAATGGTTTGAAGTTATGATGGCCTCAGAAAAGTGCTTTACCATCTGTAGTCTCACAATCATCGCGAACTGTCACACCACCCCCTGTGGTCATGTGATCATGATTTGTGACTTTTTTACAATGGTTGTTAAGCGAATCACATGGTCATTGTCAGATTTAGCTGGCACGGCACAGCGAACACCGCTGCTCAGTTTCACCTAGTCAATTTCACCGCCCCAGGCGTGAGCGGAAAAAAGGGAAGTAGCCAAACCGTGAACTAATTGCCGACAGGTGGCGGTGGTTAACTCCGGCAGAGAACAGATACATTGTATCACCACCAGCTTCCCTCGAGCGTTGCAGACAAAGGGAAGCGCAGCGGCTGAGAAGCGCAGCGATCAGCGCACAATTAAGAACTCCCGGCTTTATGTGCAACAGGAAAACCCAACAAATACAACAACCACACAAACAATAGACGGTAATCAAGAGGACAAAAGAACCGGACTGAACCTGCCATTTGGGCGAGGGGGGATTACTGCGGGTAATCGGTAACTAGGCAACGGGGGAAAGTGCGGGAACGGGGAACCTATAAAACACCATGTAAGTTATGCCAAGCCAACCCTGGCTTCATTAAGTGAATTCCAGCAAAAGGTCTATTGTGGAAGCTGGATTCACTTAACGACCATGTGATTCGCTTAATGGCCATGGTGATTCACTTAACGACCATCGTAAAAAAGGTTGTAAAATCAGGTCTAGTCATGTGATGACTCACTTAATGACCAATTTTCTAATCCCTATTGTGTTCGTTAAGTGAGAACTACCTGTATTAGACATAGCATCACTGCATGGCAAATAAAGAATAAAGAAAAAGATATAACCCTGCTTGAGAAATTCAAAAAATTTGGTCTTATGCTCCCCCAGGTTGACTGAAGGGCACCAGTAACACAGCATTGCTTTATTTAAAAATGTAACTGAAGTGTATGAAGGTTTAATGCACAATAGTCTGAGCCAATGCAATCAACAATGCAAACCAATGCAATTGACTATTGCCCATCTCAGACTCTTTGCCAAGAACAGTATGGATTGCAAATGAATGTACCTGAAAACCTGCTGGCTGACTGGAGACCTAGTTCTGCAGCATGAAGACTCTGAATCAGATCTCCTTCGGGAACAATAGTGCAAATTGGTCCTAGAAAGAAGATTACTGTGTGGACATCTGTAAGAACCCAATGGACTCATGTAGCATTCCTCCTCCTCCTCTTCTCCCTCCTCCTCTTCCTCTTCCAACGGAGAACCAATTTCACTGCAGCTGTCTTCAAAGACAGTATCATATTCAGGAGTTTTGAAGAACAGAGCCTCCCCATCATCCAGGGCACTGTCCAAGAGACCAAAGTGTTTGGTCAAACTGGCTCTGATTTCTTGGTCCCTCAGCTGTTTGCTGCCCTCCTTCACTGAACTTTTATCAAAACTCTTCTTGCTTGTCTCCTGATAGGGCACATCAGGCACTTGCCTCTTGTATTTGCTTTCTATATGGCTCAGGGGTTCCCAAGATCTCAGCACCTTCCTCTGGAGCGAATACTCGGGTTTCAAGACTTGGCAATAATCGTGATCACCAAAAGACCGTGAGAAAGGGCGTTTCAACACCCCATGTTGCTCAGAGTGAGAAGGGTGAACAGCAGACCGACTCAGGTGGGCATACAGCTCTGTCCGCACTGGGTGCTTTTTCTGATGCTTTCTGGAAGTTGGCCTATGACTGATCATTGGTTGTGGCTCAGAGCTGGTGATGACAGCAGTCTTCTGTGCTGGTCTCTGGTGAATGTCTGGCTTATATAGATCCTCTTCTGAAGGCTTGTAAGGAGGAGTAGTTGGTGGTGTGAGACCTTATCTCCCCCAAGGAAGCAAAAAGATAAAACTCTTTAGTATAGAAGCATGAAAATAAAAAGCCATCACTGCAATAGGAATTAGGTCCATTTTTTAAATCATACATTCCCACCCCTTTGTTGAGCCTTCAAATGCTATCACACAGTTGATCTGGGATGAGTATGCTCTGCTATTTATATCCAGTTTTTTGTCTTTAGAAGATGGCTACAGCAGTTCCAAAATTCTTGTCACACAAATAAAGATATGCTGCTCTGGAGTTGTCTTTTCAAAGAAGGGAGAAATCAAATGGGGTTCAGAGGTGCCTAGATTTCTCTTCCTTCATGTTAATGATTAAATGCAGGAATTACTACATGATAATCTGGTTTTGGACACAGTATTTTCTCCATATTTTGATGGAACTCCTTTAAAGTAATAAACTCTTAACATAAACTCTGTCCTTACCTGCGGTGCCACACAGCTCTACAGTCAGAACTTGATCAAAGCTGCGCTTCCCGAGTGTTGATTCTCTAAAAGTGAGAAGTAGAGTGAAATGAAAAGCCAAGTCATACATTAAAAATGGGGAATTCACAAAATAAAGTAGAAGGAAAGAAGCCTTAAAAATAATATGATATGGAGGGAGGATGCCTCACTGCTGCTATTTAAATGCTGTATCTTCTTTTTAATAAGCTTAGATAAATGGGCATTCATCTGGTAGCAGCTAATGAGTTGGAATCATCTCCAGATAACTATGCTGGAAAGTTTGCAAGCTAGAAAGGAACTAACTCTTTTAATTTCCACTTAGACAACCAAAAGAACTCAAATAACCAACATAAACTAATAAAACCTAACCTGAAAACTTGTTATGGATTGTCTGTTCAGGTACACATTACACTTTCACACATGGAAGCCAATACTTCTGTTACAAGGATTCACAAGTAAACAAACCTTAAAGTCTCCCTCAAGATAGGAGCAGTCCAGCAATGATGGAACCATACTATAATAATGCAGCATGTGACGAACATCCCAAGTTTGATGTGCCTTTAACCATAAAGATTCAGTTATGCATATGTACATATCAGTAGTTCCAGTATCCTTAATGGCACTTTATTCTCTAGATGAGCTGTTCTGAGTGTTTCTTGGGTGAGTTGCACATCACTTTCTATAAAATATTTAGCTGCAATATGAAGTTCTTACCCAGTAGTGGATTATTTTGACATTAAGCTCCTGCATCAGAAGTCCTCTTAGTACACAAGCAGCTTAGCTTAAGGATAGTTATCAACTAGACAGTACTGAAGGCACAGCTTGGTTATCAGGATTGCAAAATTCTGAGACTGCCATTTGCCAGATTTTCTGGCTTCTGACACTTAGAGATATCATCCTTTCACAAGAGATATTTCGGGTATTACACTTACGTTTGTGCCAAGGGCAATGACAGACACCGTGGTGCTTCTGAAACAAAGAACAGAGAAAAAGAGAATGATTCAATGAGCCATATCTCTGCCCATAAACTGGATTAAAGAGCTAGTAAGAGAGAAAGTAGATTATGGCCAAATGAGGTGAGCCGTGGGAGATACATGATATATCTTCTTTTTTGTAAATGTGAAAACAGTGCAGGGAGAGGAACTGTACTAGAGATGAAGGGGAGGGGATTAATTCTTCTTCCATGCAATTTTTCATATTGAAATGATCCACCACACCACCCTGAATTTTATTGTCTTGTTACTGCTCTATGATTAATAGAGGGGGAGGGGCTTTGGGAAACATCATATGGAAAAGAATAAATCATTTCTCTCAATGCTGAAATAGTGATTTGATTCAGTTTTCCCAGTGTTTGTCCCTAATTTAGCAATAGACATAGAGGAATTATTTTCCTACCCTATATGACTGAGTCCTAAGTGGATGGATTATGAGACCATTGGAATACAACATTTCAGAAGCTTCTTGTTTCTCCCTCAATGTGTGAGTCACATCAAGCACAATGGGCTTCTACAAACTCTTTCTTGTCAGACTTGGCTCAATTTAATTCCTTGCCATGGCTTTGCTACCCTTCCCACTACTTTTTCAATACTCAATCAATTTTATAGGAAATTATTAATGTGTCTGGTTTGGGGAAAGAGATTTCTCTTCAACAATATTTAAGATATTCAGTGGTCAAGCTAGGAGTATATGGGACCACATCACACCAGGCTCTAACTTATTTTTTCTTCCACAAATGTGGAAATGCTGGTACAGGAGAATGGCAGGGCTGTTCTTCCTACTACTTACCTGTTTGATGAAAAGGGGTGAAGCACTGACTCTCATTTGCTGCGTAAGTGTCGCTTTCCCTAGAACTTTCTGGTGAAGGGGTCTGCAACTCCACTGGGAAAGTCTGATATCCACTGTCCATCTCATCTGCTCCACTCACTTCTACTTCTGCTGCTGGTGCTTCTGTCTCAAAGTTTTGCAAAGATGAGCAGAGGGCAGGCTCTGTAGAAGCAAATGTGTTTGCTGTGGTCACTGAGGACACTGTAGGTTCTAAGGGAGATTTATCAAGGAAAGGCTGCCAAACACTGAGCTCAGGGTTGAGTCTTCTGGAGCGCCGCACTGCATAAATAGAGTTTTCCTGCTTGCGGCTTGACTTCCCACAGGCTCCCTGAACCATGTGAGTCACCTGCTTTGCACCATCCTCTTCTGCATTCACTTTCTCAGCCTCGGGCTCTACTGTAAGAGTTTCTCTCAGCTCAGTTTTCATTTCTGGTATTATTTTGGTTGTCGGCTTATATCCATCAGAAGATTCCCTCTCAGTATTGTGAAGTGAAGCTCTTGAAGTTTTGTGAGGCTGTGACCTGGCCAAGGAGGCATACACAGGTTTCGCTAATCGATATGGCTTACTCACATCACATGGGAGCTCTCTGGCAAGCAGCTCTTTCAAGATGGAAAATTCAGAAAAGGGAGTTCGGGACTGTTTGCAGCGCAAGGAGAAATGCCAAGGGCTGGATGGGCAATTGTCATTCCCATAGAGTGGAGGCCGCTGCAGGGGTGAATCTGGCTTTGCTCTTTTGGAGGGGTTGTGAAAAGGCTGGTGTTTCCCATCAACAGGATGTCGGGGGGGCAGCTTTCTTGGAGGAAGGCAATAGGTATGCATGTAGTGGATAAGCTCCACTGCAGCATGAAGTTCCTTGTCTCTGGTGCCTTTCTCGGAGGAAGAGAGAGGAGGTGCTACAGTATTACTGCAATTCAACAAGTCTTCGCTTAAATTGCTATCTTCTCTGTTTTGGATGTAATGTCTCTGGGGTTCACTGCAGCTGCTGCTGTTGTCAACATGACAATTGTCTAGTGGCCCACTGCCTTTTCCGTGTAGGCAGTGTGTGGTGGTGGTGGTAAGATGTTTATGAAGCTCCGTGCAGTTCCGACTCTGCGCCTGGAGAAAATTTGCTTTTCTGTCTTGGACACCTTCCACCTTCAAAGGCAAAGAAAAAAGGAAGTTAAGCTACATCAAAAAGACATCCCATATTTGCATATTTCTTTATTCTAGGTGGTCTAGCATATTACAGCAGAGTGCATTCAAATCTTTACATATTTTGCAACACTAAAAATGGCTGTTTCAAGGCTTAATGCCTATACTCTGCTGACAAACTAGTATGATAACACTGTATGGATTTTTCAACAACCTGTATCAACTGTCACAGATTTATATAATGTAATAAAACAATGGAAGAATCATACACATTCTCAAAGTCATTTCAGTATGATTTAAAAGACAGAAGGTTCTGGCTTTAATTCAAAAACAACTAATTTAACAGACAGAATCACTGATAAAACTAGCATCCTCTACTCTGTTTCCAGAGAACTTGCAGAATCTGATTTCTAGAGGTTGCTTATATTTCTCTAGATTGGCTTCTATTCCCACTGAGATGTCTCTGTTTCATATAATATTGTGGAAATTATTGTGCAAATGCCATTGGATTATGCTTGAAATAATAATAAGGCAACCAGTCCTTACCACCATGGTCAAGGAAGCCTTCACAACAAAAGAGGAATATTGATCTCTGATCCATAAAACGAGTGTCAAAGAGGAACAGAGTGAAATTCTAGCTTGCACTCTGTACAAACATTTAACATAACTAACAAGTGTAAACTGTTAGAATAAATTCCAAACAGAGGAAGGTTGGAACTTACAGTAATAAAAGTATATACAGACGTAATACTAAAATTACTTATGCCAACTATACCAGGATTGTACATCCTGTACTATATGACCTTCTTCTATATAATGCTTCAGTAATGAACTCTGAAATCTACTCCATTTAATTCAGTTGCAATGTTTCCCTGTATATGTTCTATAGCTATAGATGTCCTGCCCACATATAATAGCTGGCATGGAGACTGGGCTGCATAGATAACTCCTTTAAATGCACACATACATGCGTGCACAGACATAGAGACCATTACAGGTCAATAACCATATAGTAAATGGAGTATTTGTAAAAACTGCTGCTGATGCATCAGCTTTATGAATTCCAGTAATAACAGTACTTATATTCTAAAGGAGCTTTTTACTTGTTCATCTAAAGGAGTTCTGGCACACTAAAAAGAATAAATATGAAGGTGGCAACTTAAGAAAAATGTTTAAGCAGGTAACTATATTGGATATACATCTTAAAAACACAGTCCTCTTTAGGCTTAATGAGAAGGTTGAATGGTGCAATATATTGTGACTATTGACACGTATCCAGGCTTACTTTTGCCTTTACTTCTGTTTTGAAGTGCACTTGACATAAGTACTTTCAGTACAGCATTTCTGCATGTTGTAATAATATATACCTGTAACCATCATGATAGAACCAACAAATGTACCTCATAGCTCCCATGGTTTAATCATATAAGCTATTTCTGCCTAAAGATTCTATAAGAACAGTGGAAAATTGTCTTGTTTCTTAATTGCACTTAATTATGTAAGAATTATATTTTACTGTGTATGTTCTTTTAGTTCAAAGAAGCCTGTAACAACCACTGCATTAATAAACTGGCCTGGCTGGAATTTCCAAATGATTTCTACAGAAGGTTTGGCATTCTATTCTATTCTATTCTATTCTATTCTATTCTATTCTATTCTATTCTATTCTATTCTATTCTATTCTATTCTATTCTATTCTATTCTATTCTATTCTATTCTATTCGAACTCATTTATTAAGCACCAGATATTCACAGATTTGATTTCACATCCATAAATATGGGCTTAAAGGACTAAAGAAAGGCCCTCACAGAATTGTTTTTGCATCTGTGCATTGTTTCTTTTGTTACTGTGAATTCCACACTTCCCCTCTTTGTACATTTGTGTGTTATAGTGTTTTGTACTTGTTGGTCATATTAAAAAAATATACAGTTTTTATAAGCATATATGGGCTGGACTTTCATCCTGATCCCTAAGGAGGTTTTTACACCCTGAATCAGAGAAGAGATTAGGTCATTATCCACCCACCTCTGCAGGAATCTGTTATCTTTCATCACAGGCTTAGTTCCATAGCATTTTACATGCAGGCTGGCTTCTTTTGATTATTTTCTTTGCCTCTGAGACAGGGCACAGCTGATAAAGTGCCAAGCCATGGGAGTACTTTCCCTTTCACTGTTTTCACTGCATAAGTTCCAATCCTGCAATTGTGATGGCATAAGTGGTTGCAGAAAATGGAGGGGAATGGAAACACTGCTGCAATGTGGGAAGACTCTTGCTGCAAGGGAAAAATTCCTTTACTTTCATTTCTCGAAAATTAAAGCAATGAAAGATATGTGCATAAATACGCTTCCTGAAAGGTGGATTAGTGGGGATGCAAGAGCACTGCTAGAGGACTTTGGATTGGTCCGTGACTGCAGTTAAAAACAAATGGCAACATCGCTAGCATCAACGTTTGGGTTTAAAAACTTAAAAAAGAAATAGCACTATAAGTATGTCCTAAGTTGCACAGACATGATGGCAATGGCAAGAAACAAATCATTTAGCTGTGATGTCTCAAGCGTAATTTGGTAGCTGCAGCTCAGCTACATATATACATACCAGTTTCAGCAGCTACAAAGATATAGGCTAGAGGGAGAATCACATTAATCCAACACGTAACTCCTGTGCTGTAAGTGCTAATTTCCAGTATGCGACATGCCATATACTTTTGGTCCTTCTAGCCACACTTTTAAGTTCATTTTAATTGAAACTATCCATAAAAATGAAAAATGTCTTAAAACAATATCAAGAAAAAGACAAAAACTATGTAATCTTAAGGAGAAATACACCTAAACATCCATTATTCAATATTTCCCCTGAAAAAAAAAAGGCACTCGTATAGATGGATGTTCTTTTTTAAAAAAAAATCCATTCAATTGTGTAATCTATACAAAAAACAGGTTAATATACCTAAGACATTGAGATTGGATTTGAGTTAAATCATTCTTAATTATAGGATTCTTCAAAGCTCTTTCTCTACTAAAATTTCAGCCAAATTTCTATACTTGGAATGTGCATGATTTTGTAGTGCATAGAACACTACAATGAGGAAAAAAAAGGAATATTAGTTTTGTGGGGGAAAACCCACATATTGTATTATTTCTTGTATTGTCTTATGTTATAAGACTTTGGAAATATGGACAAACCAGTATTAGGATTAATTTTTTAATGCTTTTTCTAATTTCCTCAGACCTTTGATCATCTGTGCACAATAGAGGATATGTAGAAATTTACTTTGAATAAGTCCTTATCTTTGTTTCTCATCTGTCTACCTATCTCCCTATCTCTCTATATATCAGGATACAGAAAAACCTTAAAAATATAAGCTGAGGAGATGCATAAACTTATTCAGAAATCAAGAATAGAACCCAGAGGATTCTCAAAAGAGTTAGCAGGGGAAATAAGATGGAAAAGAATGCTTTAAAAGTTTCTTTTAAAGATTTCAGAGGTATGGTATAGATCAAGAGATTCTTCAATTTTCTTTCTGTCTGACATATGGAACAAACATGACATTAAGCATGGAAGGCTCAATATCTATCCCTGCCCCAGTCTTCACTACACTCTGTCTTCCCATGTTCCCTATCTTTCCCCATGCAATCCAAATTCTCCCGTTTAACACACTGCACAATTTCCTTCATCCAAGTGAAAAACCTTTAATGGCATCTTGTGTGGATTTTAAACAATTAGTTTTAACACTGGACTGGTTCTACAACTTTACACACAGTGTTCATAATAAATGTCATATGCTTCAAATGCAGAAGGACCCAGGTTCTATCCTAGCATTTTTTGGTATGGCTGATCCAAATGTTGGCTTTCACAATGTCTTAATCTTCAGGTGAATCAAACAGAAAGAATCGTACTATCTTGCAGAACAACATTCCAGCACCATTCTTAAAGATTTTGAAAGAAGTAAGCAACTGGCTGCTGTGATGGTTTGCCTGTGAGAAGAAAGGGAGGGGAAGGAAGACTATAAATATGGACAGAGCAATTATCCAACCTTCATAGGAGCTCTTGGTGGCAGAAATTATCCAGTCCATTTTCGCTGGAAAGTGAAGGTGAAGTAAAGAGAAAAAGTTGAACACTACATCACCTGGAGAGTGATTCTGGTGAGCCACTGCCAATAAGTACAACTAATGCTGAGCTAGCAATCTGAACATATGACAGCTTTGCAATATTCCTGGGAAAAATTTCATCTCACATAAATATGGTCCACTGTTATGTAAGGCTATAGCTGCCAAGAGGAACAATACCTTTGCACAAAGTCGTTGGGGTCTGGATTTAGGAGCTCCCTGACGCCATATACTCCCCTCTCTTTGAACCTCATAGCTTGGAGGCACATTGGATGGAGAAAGAAGCAACTTCTTTAGCTAGAAAGGGAAACGGTGAAAGAAAGAGTCGAAATTCCTACATAAATGAACAGTCACCTCAAGGAATCTAAAGGTCCCTAGATTCCCACACTTAAATACAATCATTGGATAAGCAGTGAGAGTAAAGATCCAAAATAAAAGCCACAGTGTTAGTTTTTATTTTAACAGCCTGTCCTTTCCCCCACACAATCATTTTAACATTACTCATACCAAACAAAAAACAAAAAACCCTCTCTTCATATATTAGAAAGAGTGTCAAGATTATACTCATGGCTGGTCAGGGAAGGGTAAGGGGATGGAAGAGGCATGGTAGCCTGTCCTCTTGTGTTTCTTTCTATGTTTAGAAGACAGCTTTCAGTAGCAAAGAGCATCACATTTCTACCATACAAAATGAAGATTCTCAAAGATTTGGAATGCCTCCATGGATATTCCCCATTACAGACACTTCTGTAATGAAAGAGACATGAGGAGAAAGAAGTCCCCCTCCCCTGAACATGAGTAGAATCTCATCATTTTCCATAACACCTAGAAAAAGATAAAGGATCACATGAATCAAGATTATGAGGAATCTGTATCACAGTAAGACTGAAGGCCAACATTAACTTGGCAAGGCCAATTTTAAAAAAATACTGAATTTATTGTTGCACTTACTCTGACTTGCCATCCAAGAAATAATAATAATAATAATAATAATAATAATAATAATAATAATAATATAATAACAACAACAACAACAATAATTATCATCATCATCATCATCATCATCATCATAATTCAAAGTCATAGCAAGCTTTCACTGATGGGTGCATGAAATAAAATTAATTTTCCATAATTGTACAGAGGTAGGAATTATGTACCATCTAAAGGTACATAAATTAACCCTGAAAAATTTTTTGACAATATAAAAATCCTGACTTCTTTTTGGAAAGTTGCTTAGCTGCCAGAATTGAAAGTCACTGCTTATCAGAAAGGTAGTTTTTCCTAGTACTTTTAAATTTACCAGAAGTCATGATTTCAAAACACTCTGCAAGCCCTCTCCAAGTAAGCTTCCTAAACTTTTTGGCAGTTCTTCCAGAAAAGTCAATGTTCGTTTCTTCCTCTACCATAGGATGGATATGCTATCAGCCAGCCATACTGGCTGGGGTAGAACTATGTTTCAACACTGACCTCATGGAATCTTAAAATGGTAGCTAAGACTGAATGTTAAGCCAAATACAAATATGCAGCATTCTGTTTTCTTCAGCCTAGAATCAAACAAGTGGAGATGGGGGTTGGAGAATGAATGTTCTCCAGTGTGAATCTTTCAACCAAACTTCGGACTCCTTTTTTAAGTTGTAAAGAGAGAAAAATATGCCTTTATAGTTTAAAACAGCCTCCCAAATCTGGCATAATTTGATGTGCAGAGCCAAAGCCCATGTGAGTGAATACTATGCCCAAAGCTCACATTCAATGGCAGTTTGTGAAAAGTTGCTGTTCCCACACATTCAGAGGGCACCAGGTTTGAAAAGGCTGTCCACAGCTTTCCAGAATCATGGGTGGTGGTATTAAATTGGCTTCTGAAGAGTTGGAATAACCTCTTTCCCCTAATTTGTGATTTATTTTCACATTCTAATTTTAGCATGAATCAGGAAGTAGATGTAAGCTCCTGCCAAAGAAATCAATTGGATGTAACATTCTAACAAGGGTTTCAATTAATTAATTCAACAGCTTGCCAAGCAATAATGAAAAAGCATTTTCTTTCCCAGTTTGAGGTGATTTTAAGGATGCTTTGTAAAACAGATATTACATTCCATCAAAACAAAAAAACAAATCTGAGTAAAATATTATCTTCAAATATCTGATATCATAAACTAAATTTTTCTCATTATATGACTAGAATATCTCTGTTTTTAAAAAGCAGAAATTCACATTCTGCACTCTCTCTTTGATGGCAACATGGGATCATTAACAAACAGGTAGATTTGACTTTGGTGGGAATGTGGCAGTGAGAACAAATCTTTAAAGATGGTCCAGAAACTCAAAAATCTCCTTAACAATTAAGCATATGACAAATATTCAATTAGTTCCCACAATCAAAAGTTTAAAGTTTTTCTTTAACAGAATATAGTGAAATGCTAGTTTGATTCTCTATGGGTAAGCTTTCTATAATGATAACACATTAAAAAGTTATTTCTTCCCTTCTGCAACGTATACATCCTATATATATACATATGGATTTGTGCAATATATATATATATGATATATAGAGACATACACAGGCAGACTGTTTCGTGACATGAAAATGCATACTTCTTACCACTAGATGCCACTATAACACTTTTAGAAATCATGAGATTCAATAATGGTCGAAAAGGAAGTGGGATGGGTGGATGAGTGGCTGGTATCTAGTTATGTTCCTGGCCTCCTGTACAAAAGTTCTGTTTAGAGGTGAAGAATGCCACTGTCCTGTAAAAGCATATTTTGGGAAAGGACATTATGGAGCATTGAAGCTTCTGGGTTCCATAATGATCTTTCCTTGTTAAGTGAAACCTGGACTAGAAGTAGCAGTATTTTCTATTAGCAGAGATGCTATCATCTACAACACTCTCTTTTCTTTGCTCTCACTTGCAGGATGGGTAATAATACCACATACTGTGGAACAGAAGCCACAGAAAATCAAGTACAGAAGGGCCATTGCCTAGACCAGTGTTGTCCAAACATGGCCACTTGGCCACAGTGTTGTCCAAACTTGGCCACTTTAAGATGAGTGGACTTCAACTCCCAGAATTCCCCAGCCAGCATGGGGAATTCTGGGAGTTGAAGTCCACTCATCTTAAAGTGGCCAAGTTTGGACAACACTGGCCTAGACAAATTCCCAAATACAGTTTTGAGTATTCTGCTACCTCAAGGGAGAAGACTGGGGTACATGCCTTAGTTCAGAACACATCTTTCTGGGAAATGTCAGTTTTCCACGGGAAAACAAGTTCTCCTACAGGAAGCAAGTTCCAAGACCCTTGGAAAGCATATAGGCAGTATGTGAGCTGAAGACATCCTTGAGTCAATTTCTGGTGAC
The DNA here is from genome assembly GCF_059951505.1 of Python bivittatus. Lineage (NCBI taxonomy): Eukaryota > Metazoa > Chordata > Lepidosauria > Squamata > Pythonidae > Python > Python bivittatus. Next base: position 21,608,038 of record NW_028277035.1, read on the forward strand.
TATACGGACACAACCATGCAACAGCAATGGTAATGTCTTGTATTTCCTAGTGATTTCTGATGGTCTTCCATCCAAGTACTAACCAACATTTACCTTGCATACAGTGGTACCTCGGGTCACGAACGCTTCTGTTCACGACCAATTCGGGTCACGAACAGCTCCGTTCGCAAAATTTTGCCTCCGTTTGTGAACGCCGGATCGGGTGACGAACAGGATCCGCAGCCATTTTCCCTCCTGTGATACATGGTTGCGGCTTCCTGTAGGGAGGGGGACTCTCCCTCCAAGCAATAACCGCCTCCCCACCAGCATTCCTGTCCTCCACGCCAGAAGTCGCGTCGAGCAAGGTTAGCGTTCTCTCTCTTCATACTGTACTTTGTGTCATATTTTTGTGGTTAAAAACAAACAAACATATGGTTCAGAACGGATTAACCGTAATTACATTGAACCTTATGGGGAAATTTGATTTGGGACGCGACCAAAATCGGTTGGCGACCAAATTTGGAGGGGTCAGAACGGATTAACCGTATTTATATTGAACCTTATGGGGAAATTTGATTCGGGTGGTGACCAATTCGGGTCGCGACCAGAGTCGCAGAACGAATTAAGTTCGTGAACTGAGGTACCACTGTATTTAGCTTCCAAGCCCAGCCAAGGTTGGCCAGAGGCTACTATCAGCCAAGACTATGAAAACTCAGAAGTCAGAACAATTTAGCAAATTACTAGAACTGGTGGCTTTAGAGAAAATGCTGCATAGCGGTTTGCCCTATATCATGACTACTCACGCAAAATATGATGACACAATTTACAAAATCATGCACATCTCCTTAACAGACATGAGAAGAAGCGTAACAGATGAGAGAAAACTGCTGTATGGTGGGCACGCCTAGAGTTGATAGTGTTTAAAATGAATGACAGTAATGCGATGTCCTTAAGCCATTCACTCGCACACTAGCCCATTCTACGCTCTTCTCTTTCTACCGCAATCATACTCTTCCTGATGAGGATAACCATGGAACAGATCAAACGAGAGCAATGGTGTGGAACATGTATACGTATACAATAACAGATATAATGCTTTTGTACTGTTATAACTGTAAGCCTATAATGAAAAAATTCAGACCTTTGCTTCCTATCATACCCATGCAGCCGGATTATCAGAGGCGCATCCAAATCCACCTTAAACAGTAGGAAGTGGTTCTTACTAGAGACAGCTCATCAACCTCTTGGGCCAGAGGAGGCCCCCTCGTGACTGGCGCAGCAGGTTTGGGAGAGGGAGCGGGTGATGTGTAGCCACTGTTGGGCATGTCCCCCTCGTCCATATTTCTGAAGGCAGCCAGGCCCATGTCTTCTCCCTGAATGTCATCCAGTGTCTCAGTGAGAGCTGCCAGCAAAGCTTCATTCTCGCTGTCTATAATCTGCTGGGAGGAGTCAGAGGAACACAGGAGAGAAAGAGAGATTAAGAAGAGGTGTTTCCCAAACACAGTACTTCCTACAAGATAAAAACTCACTTGTAATCACATTCAAGGCATTTATACAATTGCAGAGAAGCCAGACAAAGCTACTTCTGTATCATCATAAGAAGGGAAAACTGGCATTCCACAGCCTAAAACCATAATAGAAAAGTTTTGTTCCACAATAGAATAAGCCATTATCTTTTCGAATGTGATGAATTTACCAAAAACCATCTATACATGTTCCCTTCCTCCCTTCTGCCCATTACTGTTAGTCAGGGCTACCATATCTGGAATTCAAACATCTAGGAATGATGTTAGACTAGGATGGTAGCAGTCGCAGAAGACAAGCTCTTTGCTGCCATTTAGTGCTTGTAGGACTTTTCCAGCACAGGTGTATTAATTTGTACATAGTCTTTACTTAATCATTTATTTTCATCCTATTTGTTTTTGGTTTGGTTTCTGTGTGTGCCTTCGAGTCAATCCTTCTTAGCAAAGTTTTCAGAAGTAGTTTGCCATTGTCTTCTTCTAAGGACTGAGAGAACATGACTGGCTGAAAGTCACCCTGCTGGCTTTATGCTCAAGACAGGACTAGAACTAAGTCTCCCAGTTTCTAGCTTGGTACTTTTAACCACTACACCAAATTGGCTCTTTATTTTAGTCTATGACTGTAAATAAATAAACTTGAAACTTGGTTTTCATCCTATAATTCTTAATGAGACAAAGTATCATATTCATTATTTAATTTAAAGACTGAGACCCTAAGAACAATATATTCTTTGTAAATATACAAGCAGGCAGGCAGAGAAACTGGCAATACCCTAATACATAGCATATTTATATTAATTACAGACCTAACATTAAAAAATAAGTAGAACAACTTCAAAATTTTTGATCATACTGCTCAAAAGTCTTCTCTGGCCCTTAGTTCAAAAAAAAAAAAAAAAGAAAGGGGGGGGATACAAATGCTGACAAACATTACATATCAACAACCATCACTGTAATTCAGGAATAGATTTCTATTTCCAATGTTGTATAATAATTCTTTTAGTCAAAACCCATGCTTGCCTCAATCACAGTTCTTGATATTTTGATAGATACCAAACACTGGTGGTATGGCCAAGAAGAATATTATAATACCTACCTAGCATTTCAGCACTTAACATGCTCACATGACTGTATGCTAGAATGAAGTACAGCCATCAATTAAACCCACAATTTAAGGATACTTAAGGAAAACATCTAATTCAAGTATAATATACCCTACCCTTGCCCTTGCATGTTATTCCCATACTGCCTTTAAAACTATAGCTGTGATCACATGACACCCTGAGACATAAAGTAGCCAACTACATCTTAGTTTAGCCTGTGGTAAAAACCCAGACTGTTGGATGTTTAAAATTCAGTGTGTTGTATAAACATAAAAATGAGTTAACAGAGTAAACCATGATTAAATTCACTATGTGCGAATCATGCTTAGACAGTAAGTTTACTTAAAGACACAACAAATAACAACATTAAAACAAATATAAGCAGGTACTCAAGTCTGATCCAGGTCAGGGATCTAACATGGAAAGTGTGGCTGCTTTAGCCATTCTCTACACCCCTATTCTAATTCTCAGCCTCTGCTGTTGTCCCATTCATTATCAAATCAAAAAAACTGATCATCTTAGAGAATATAAATTGCAGACCTCTTTTTCATCCATTCTCAGATGGAACTGCAGAAGAGGCAAAGAACGAAAGATTCTACACTAACCTTTGTTCTGGTCCTGACTTGGACATAACTGATAATCACATGTTCAAGTTATGTGTAGTTGACCCTCAGCCTACCAGGCTAGTAATGGAAAGAATGCTCTAGAGACACAACACATTAAGTGTTGAAACCTGAATGTTGGAAGCTCTGATATCACACACACACACACACACACACACGGGGGGAGAAAAGCTTAGCTGTCTAAAACATTAGACACTCCAGTCTAATCCAGTTAGAGCTAATTCAAATACATGGCACACTCTTTCCCACTGATGCTTATTAACTCGTAATTCATATGCAAGATAGTTGGATTTATAACTTTCTTGCTGATATGTAAATTTACTTCATGTATAGGGCTGATATGGGATTGTTTTCAACAGACTATACACTGTGTATATTCCAACACTGTATAATCACTTGTGGGTCTTCTTGTGCTTGCCAAACATATGAACTGGCTCTCAGATACTTAGATATGTAGTTTGTATTTAAATATGTAAAAAGTGTTTACTGACTCTAAGCACATCTTTGGACTATCTGCAGCCATTACTACCTCATAATAGTGAAGTCATTAACCTCCAAAAGTCATGTGACATATGACAGCATTGAGGAGGAAACCAGCAAGAATGCAGCATTCTTTGAGCCGACATTTTCCTTCTAATATTGGCAAAATACTTCTTTACACAGGACATCAGCAGGATATCTTTCATGATGCTCTATGCATTCCAGAAATATTTGTATTTCACATATCTGCTCTGTTTATCTTTTCCTCAGTGGAAAATATGCATCCCGCAATGATGGTCTGTCAGTCACTCTGGACTTTTTAGAACAACAGCATAAAGCTGAAAAGTGAACGCAATACATCTGGGGAAGAACTTTTTAAAAGTTCTTAATGAATAAGACTAATCTGCAGGTCCTACTAACCTGAACTCTAAGATGATATTTATATTAAAAGAAGGAACAGAAAAGAAAAAATGGCATTTTTTCAATATGTAACCATTAATATACTTCACCTTTTGAACTATGAAAAATTGCTTATCCAAGCAATCAAAAGATGTGTTTTTTTATGCCATTTTCTTTATACTATATAATAAAAAGTAGCATATACATTAAATGACACTGTTACAGTATACAACACAGTCTGTCCAAACATAAGCTCTTATCCCACACTCTAGTTTTATATGTCCCTTCTCAGTTACTTCTAGGAGGCTCTACAGAGACTGATACCCACTTCACCATGAAAAATTGTTATAGGAATCAGTGTATAAATGAATCCTTCTATTATAGGAACTAAATAGCAATAATATTAGCTTTTCACACAAATATTTTTCCAACATCCTGCTAGGCTTGGCTGTTACTAATTCAAATCAAGGAGGGGTTGAGTGGGATACTGAACAAAACAAGAGAAGCTAAGACTGTGTGTTGCTAGCGCCAGTAACCCCCTTCCCTGCCAGCATAAGGAAGCAAAGCCTACCTGGAAGACTCTGCTGGGGTTCTGGCCAAACCCTATAGTTGGACTTGTTCTGGACTAAGAGGTAATTGGCAAAGTTTGGGTACTTGAAACTGTGAGATGCATTTTGAACATTAATAAATGAATCAGGCCTGAGATGAACAGCACCCACATATCTGCACATACATCCAGGACTAGTTTGTTAAGATGTCAGTTTAAAGGTTACTTTTCTCTGCACCAATCCAGACCAGCTTTGTCGTGCTTCTCCAGGGCAATATTGTTATTCTTACAATTTGAATTTGTGTTGTGGGACTGTGGATTGGTTCATTCTTTCCTCCACAATTTCAGGAAATTAAAATGGCATTCCTTGTTTGCACATAGAGTCTTAGCTTCTGCAGCAGATCAGTTAGAGGTTGCTGGGATAAGCAGCACTGCAGCTGGTCAGGCCTCCTACTGTAATTACACTCAGCGGTTACCAGAGGGGCTCCAATTACCACACTTCTATGCTGCATTTATTTAATGCATTTTAAAATTGCTATTTCCCGAAAAGGGCTGATTAAAACTCTCTCTTGAACCTCCACAAAAAAACAATGAAAAGAAACTCCCTAGGAACCATAGAAGAATACAGCAGTGGTTCCTGCTATAGCAGAAATACCCCCCCTCCTCAAAAAAAGGCTGAGCTGAGGGGGAGGGGGGTGTCAGGAACATTCACATTGCCATTTGTAAAAATTGATGAGGTATCTGGGAAAAGAAGCAACAGCATTTCCAGGGTTGCCTTGTTACTAAGCAAAAGTTACTGACCTGTAACCTGTGTAGCAGTAATGTACAGTATGATTAACACTTTGAAGGCTAGAAATACGGTGGAGTAGCAAAGGGGAATCAGACACTTTGCTTTTCTTTCATCAGCCTGCTTAGCTTTCATATGGAGGAAAAGGCATCGCTTCTAACATGGCCAGTATGGCAGTCGGGTGAGCTGGTAAGAGGACAAAACCACATGCCCACCTGCATGGGGCTAGTGAATGCTGAATAGAAGCCAGGCCCAGGGGAAGCAGTAAGGCAATGAGTTTGAGTACAACTTTAAGATCCTGTTCCCAAAGCACACTTAACTTTGTCAGCCAAAAATCCAGTCCAGCCTCATTACCAGTAGATCTAGCAACACAAAATTATACCAACTGATAACACTGCTTGGGGAACATAAAGACCCATCAATTTTTACCAGAAAATGCCTGGTATTCCATAAGTCCTTGCATCAGGAGAGTATTGGCAAGGTTTCACTACATCACTAGCTACTTCCCCATGGCTTGGTCACTGCAGCCACTCAGTGCAGCAGGAGCTATAGAAGTAGGTCTTTGTACAGAATTTAATACAAAGACCTACTCCCAGATCTTTGTATTAAGTTCTATAAAGGAGAGATGTCCTTTTAATTCCAACACTTTTTCTTGGAGGAGTAGATACACAAAAGGGTTCAGGTACTCCCACAATATGACTGTCCTGCATAGTGTTACATTAACTCTGTACACAATTGGATCAGTTTTGGAAATTTAACCTCTTATTACATTGACTAGGTCAACCGACCCATTTTAACATTCTCACAACACATTAACTCACTAACCCTGTCCATTGGGCAGGGCTTAACCACAGGAGAACTGAAGGTAGGAGGGTTGAATGAAAAGTAATGCCTCCAATGTTATAAGTCACCAACATATGGCAGTACTGATGTGCTAGACGTTGTGATATGTTCTTTAGCATCTGTTCTTTCACTTCAGTTGATGGGAAGTTGCCGTGAGAAAAGATTATGTTGCTATTGTTCATGAAATGGAAGTCTGTAGTGATGGCTATGCTGTCATGAGTAATGGTTATTCCCCCTGGCCTTGGGGTAGGGTGGATAGACTCCCCCCAATTCAGATTTATGTGTTGTCTGGATTGCCATCTTGTAACTATTTTGTGTGTGGGGGGCATATTAATTTTCTATTGTATTCTTATTTACTTGTTTTTGTGTTGTTTTTTAACTTTGTGAACTGCCCAGAGTCAGTGCTGTGTGGCATCAAAAACTGAATCAAGTAAATACATATAGTGCATCACTGGGTCAAAAAATATAAAGATGGTGAACTGGGAAGAGCTGATGTGTGTGATCAAATATGGAGAACTTGTGGAGCAACCAAGTTTTACATGAGAAAGTTTGATGAACTGATTAAGAACAATTGACAAATCATTCAAAGGGAAACTGCTGTCAAGCTTGGCATTTCACAAGAATATATGGGTCACATTACTGATGCTCTTCAATATCAGAAGGTTTGTGCAAGATAGGTTCCTCCCACAGTGATGGTAGAGATGAAAGCTTTAAGAGTTGAAATTTGCCAGCAATTGTTGTCATGCTATAAAAATGAAAGTGAGGAATTTCTTCACAACTTGATAGTTGACAAAACATGGGTTCATTGTTATGACCCAGAAATGAAGCATTAGTTTATAGGATATAATCACAAAGCTTCACCTGTGGAAAAAGCATTCAAAATCCAAGTTCTAGCAGATGGGGCTGTTCACATGGATTTCCTTGAACCTAGCACCACTATCAACTTATGGTGTTACACTGCAACACTCAAAACTTTGAAACAACAATTAAGCAGAATTTGGAAGCACAAGAAGGAAATTCTGCTGCAACATGACAACACTAGGCTTCACACCTCACTAGCCAAGAGGCAATTGTGAAGTTGGATCTTATCATCTTACCCCATCTGGCATACAGTCCAGGCTTGGTGCCATGCAACTTTCACCTTTTCCCAAAATTTAAGAAATACTTTCATGGGCATCTGACTTAAAAAGGTAGAAAGAACTGTCTTCCACCTGGTGGAAGAGACAAAATGTGGATTTCTTTTGTGATGGCTTTATGAAGCTTGTTCATCATTGGCAGAAGTATGTAGCAATCAGGAGTGATTATGTGAAGAAGTAAATACAAGGTAACAAAAGAGCTCATTTCAATAATTATTTTCCTTTCATATATTAAAACATCCCTATTTAAATTAAAGTTACAGCAGTAGAAACATTAGTTTTCATTCAACTCCTGTATTTACAGCACTTACAGCATATCCTGATTATGGGAGTACAAACTGTAGTATGAATACAGTGTATCCTAACGTGAAATATTGTAGTAGTTTGTGAAAACCAAGAAAGGAAGGGGAAGTTATAGGTTGTGCAAAAAAAGACTCTCATAAGCCAAGGGTATGTAATATGGTTTTAATCTTCACCGGCTCATTGCTCCATCCACCCAGCACCAGATTTTAGCTCGGTATTTGTATAATGGGTACAAATATATAACATATATTTAGAAAGTACTGTACAAGCAACACATTCAGAGAGAGAGCCTAATCTATAAATACCCATGTGCACAGAGATGCAAAGATGATGCTGAAGCTGGGGAGTCAGATAAAGCAGCCTCCTGCAGGATGGAAATTAACATTCTCAGGCCATATCATTTGTGCTGCTTCATAGAAGTTCTCCCCCTGCACCTGCCTCCCCTGCATCTTTCTCCTTTAGTGCCTCCCACCTACAGCAGAATAATCCATCAGTTTTTTTAAAAAAAACAAGCTGGATGCACAAGGCACCATCCTGTAATTTCCTTTTAATAATAGATCACAAGAGGATTGGCTCGGCAGCCCTCTCCTACTCTTCCACCTCCTCATTAGCTTTACTACACTTGCTCCATTTAGAAACCAAGTGCAAATTAATGGAGCACTAATCATGTGCAGAAAAGATATTAATAGCCTGGACCCCCTCCCCATCCACAGCCACTTTTCCTCATTTTCCTCATACTGATCTAGGAAAAAAAATAATAACCTGCACAATAAGCAATAGACTTATGAAGCCATTAAGCAGAATATCCCAGGTGCTTCTGTTATAAGAGATGCATAACCACGCTAGGAATGAGCTATATGTAGAGAGATTAGGGAATTTCTTTTCTTTAAATTTGGTTGAGTGAGAGAATTTATTTGCAAGAATTCCTAAAACAGCTGGGTTTATACAGTGGTATATAAGCATATAGTTACATATACACTATGATAAAATTGTAGTATTATACTGTATATTCTTATACAAGACCACACAGTTGAGAGGAATTCACCAATCGGCTGAAACCACACAAGATAGCTGCAATCAGGTTTAAAATATCCAGACACAGAAATATTTTAAGCTGGTACTCAAAAGTGTACAGAGTTAGTGCAAGTCAGATTTGCCCTTACAGGCATGTTCTAAAGTCAGAGCTCTATCAAAGAAGTCTATCCTCTATTCTTCTAAGCAAAGGCATCACCTGATACTCTTAACAGTCAAGAAAGTTGATATAGCAAGCACTTTACTTGAAGTAAATAAAGGGAGACAGTGGATGTACCAAAGATATAAAATGTTTGGGAGTAACATTCATGTGAGTGAACCCTAGATTTTTCAGGACTGTTTTTCTTTCTTTTTCTTTTTTTTCGTATTCTGTTAAGCCTATTTGTATAGGTTTCCCACCTCAACATGAAAAGATATTAAACCTTCAGCAATGTAATCAGAGAGGGGGTCTCTGAGAAAGCAAAGAAAGGCTTTCAGGGGCTGTATCTTACTCTGTGGTCACAGATTGCCCACCCCCAATTTAAAGATAACCCCCCCCAAATTTTAAAATAGCAAATAGGTAGGCAATGTAATTCTTTCTTTCAGAATTTGTATAATATGGCTCTTCAAACTAGTTGCAACCCTAATTTTTTAATTATTTCTAGTTGAAACTTTTAAATTACCTTTACAAGCAGTCCTACGTGGTGCCTGGATCACCACTGCAGCCTGTTTCTATGCAGGAAAGCAACAACAAGTGCCAGATGCTGTCAGCCGCTGAGCACATGTGGGCCTCTAGTGGCAATACTGGATCAAAAAGTATTCCTTAGATTGTGTACCTTTCTTCACAAAGGGCATGTACCCCTGTCCAGAAAAAGACATACTCTAAGATTCTTCTGAATTACCTAGCAGGAGAGCCTCCGTTTTATGAGGATTCCCTTCCAGTTTCCTACCCATTAGCCCATGATGGAAGTAGGCATCTCCAGACTATGAGATAACATGAAAAAACTATGGGATACCTTACTCCAAAACTTCAGATGACTTCACCCAATATCTTCACAGATAAAGATTATGTATATAAGATAGAATCTTGCAGACACCAAAGATCTAAAGCAACAGGCTGAACAAACTTCTTGAACTACTTCCTAAAATCATTCCTGCAAATGAAGTGGGGCCTCCAAGCTCCAACTCACAGATCTAGCTAAATAAGAAAATATGGTCAGCAATTCAAAACATATTAATAAACCAGGGAGAACCAACATGAGTTATACCTTCCCTCTCACCAGAGAAAGTTAAACAATACCAAACCCTAGCCTAATCACACTTAAATTGATTTAAATAATACTTATATTCTGGAAATGGACTCCCATCACTTTATCAAGCATACTGCATATAAAGGGGATATTTGCAATAGACAAGTATTCTACCAGTTCTAGTAAGGGTGACTAAGAAGCAGTCTCATGACTCATTTTCAAGGCAACCAGGACTATGTCCTCTGCAAAAAAAAAAAAAAAAAGCATTTTATTTCCTGAACTCACACATATACACTCCCTTTAAACTAAACATCCCTTTCCAAAAGGGATAAAGGTTGAGCATATCCTTAGGCTTTATCAACTAAAATCTGTCCCACATAACATAGCTAGATGATACCACTCCTCTGGAATGGTATCAATGATGGTATCAAATGTAAAGCAGATGTGAAGCACTTTACCCCCAAAGGGTCTTGCAATGCCAAAAGAGACCACCAAAGTCTTCTTTGAAAGCAGATTTCTATTTTAGAATGAAATGATAGTGAGGAAGTGAGAATCCTTTGATGTGGTCATACAGCCTGGGAGATTTTGTATTCTAGTCATCTTATCTGTATCATCACTCCCAATCCACAGGTAAATCATGGAACTGACCAGACCCTACAATGCAAAAGAGTAATTATGTCAGCTGCCCTTATAATCTTATTGTTTAATATGAAGTCCAGGGCTTTAACTGAAGTGCCAGATTTGTCAGATTCAAAATCCCCAAACTATTTACAATCCTATCAAATTCCATAAATCTGCGGGTGAAAACACAAAAGCCACTCCTAAATTCTACTTCATCAGAAAACGACCTGAGCACATTACTGGGGTCATACCATCCACTCTCCTAATTCCTAACCACCAAACTCCTACTTAATAAAGAAAACTAAATTCAGAGTATGTCCTCTTGCATTTGTTGTACATGGTTGATGTGGGAGTGATGAAGCCCTGGGTACCCTTTATATGAATACTTAAATTGCACAAATCTCCCAGCAGCATGCCCAAGACCATTCTCAGGTCAGGCAGTGAGGCTATTGAGTGATGGGAACATCAACACAGTAATTCACTTAACGACTGCAGTTGGAACTGGCGAACTGACATAAGTTGGGCACAGTCACATGACATTTCACTTTACAACCATGTCACATACTGATGGAGTTACCAGTCCCAATTGTGGTCGGTAAGTGAGGACTACCTTATTTCTGCCCATAGCAGCTTTCTTGCAAGGATAATCAACAACTTGGAATGGGTGTTTAATTCAATCAAGATTAAATTAAATACAGTTAACATGATTACTCCCTTGTATTTAATCATTCTCCACTTCTGTCACATTTAAAATTACAATTTGGTAGCAACTTGTAGCAAAATTACAATTTGGTAGCAACCCAAGGTTTTCAAGAGCTGAATGCACCCTGGGATCCCAGATGATACACTTCTTGAAGTAAAGGAAAGCTGTGCTGCACAGCAGACTCCCCTCTCTAACAGGGAATCCCATGATACAGAGTACCTGGAAGAGCTCAGAGTCATCTGTGCTGTACTGGCTGGACTCTGTTTCAGAGTGCTCACACCACCACTGGAACTCGCTGAAGCAATTGGCTGAGTCAAAGTCACTGGCATCCAACGGGGACAAATCAATCTCTGGGAAATCAGAGTAAAGGTGCTCCTCACCAGAGACTTCGTACTATGAAAGAAAGAAAAAAAAGAATGATAATGAGCATTGCAATTTACAGTGCCTGCCTACATATTCTTGATTACTTCATGTCAAATAATATATATCAGATTGTAAATGTTTTTGGGTGCTAAACCTAACCCTTCCCGCCATGACAGGGAGTGCAAACAGCAAGCCTTCCTGGAACAAAAGAAGCCTTTAAATAATCACAAGCTATTATCAACTCTTTCAAGTTCTGAAAATGTAGCATTTCCACATTTGCTTATTTAGATATGTTTAGCCTGCTCTTCAATTTTTTGAGGACAGATTAACAGCACAAAAATGTGATCAATAAAAATGTAAAAATATAAACAGGCAATATAACACTAATCCCATAAGGCTATCAGTGGCTGAGGAGCTACAAATGAGAGTCATAGAAAAACAAACAAGTGTATTTCTAAGCAAGCTTTAAACTGAGATGAGCAATTTGTTGTATGCACACTTTCAAACACCTTATCTGCATTTGCTGACCATGCTGCTACCCTCTTCCCTAACTGGGTTGAGAAAGAGGACCTGTCAGGACAAATGCCTTACTACAGCCTTTGGATTTACAAAAGCTGGATCTTGTTATGAAATAGAGTGCATCTGGTCAATCCTTGCTGCATATAATTTTCTCACTGCTAAAAGCATTGCGTTAAAATTGCTGAGTGGGAGAAGTTTTATGTTGGGGAAAGTGTGTATGGACACATGTACAGCCTCCATCTCATCTCCTGGTATTATACATGGTTCTTGGGGCTGAAAAGGATAACATGTAGCAGCACCACTTTACAGAATCAGCCTGCTGCAGTTAATTGAAAGCAGTGTTTCTCAACCTCAGCAACTTTAAACTGTTTGGATTTCAACTCCCAGAATCTCCCAGCTAGCATGTTGACTGGAGAATTCTAGGAGCTGAAGTCTACACAGCTTAAAGTTGTTGAGGTTGAGAAACACTGCTTTAGAGCTTTTGGGAAGTTGCCTATATACTCAATTTTGGGGCCAGAGGTAGATGGATTATTTTCTACCTGTTATCATCCGTAGGATGTAATTTGAGAAGCTCAGTGATTTTGCAACTAAAAATACAACAACATAAAATATATCCCAGGCATATTTTAGGGCAAATCTATGAGTAATTGGGGTAGAAAGGAAGGATTATCATTTTATGAAAAATCTAAACTCTTTTTTCAGGTCACTTGGTTGCAAATTTAAACAGGCCAGCAGTGTTCTGAAATGGGCCATTTGCTACCCTTCTTCCTAAAAAATCATTGGGTTTCAGATTTTTTATTATAATTATGTCTCCCTAGATTATTTCAAGATTATTAGAATTTAGATATATGGAAAAAGTAACTACTACTATCTGATTATACTTACTTACTTTGAATATATGCATAGATGCCAACAAAAAAAAAATCTCTACAATAAAGCAAAATAAAATGTTTGCCACTAAATATTCTCATTTAATTACTATTACTTCCATTTGAGAATAATGCTGCAGACCTAGCAACTTTCTCAAAACATATTAGTTTTGTATTTCCTATATTTACATGACTATAATATTATGCAGATTCAAAATTTAACAATTCTGTTCTTAGAAATACATTCCCACTATTTCAGTCTCAGGAGGCCAAGCCCTCCTGAAAACAGCTCAGATGGTTTCTTTTTTGGAAAAAAAAGAGAGGGGAGTTATTGGTTACAGATAATATATAATTTTAAAGTCTGTGTCTGCTCACTGAAACAGAACCCCCCCCCTCACCTATCACCTTTCTAAGCATAATCTTTCAAATTAAAAATGGCTTATTTCAATGTTACACAATGCATTAAACAGAATTACAAGATCCCCCCCCCAAAAAAGAGTTACTCCTTATGAGTAAAGGAGAAATTGCAGCAGGTAGCAATAAAAGCAGGACTGCCATTCTGATACTCTTCTTCCTGAGCTATTTTTCAGCTGTAAGAATTGTGATTTTAAGAATTGGCTCCAAATTGTTTTTTTGTTTTTTTTCCTTTCCTTCTTTGCTTTCCCTCACCTTTTCTGTCATATCATTTTCAATTGTTAAGTCTGTGGGCAGGAACACTGTTGATCTCATTGGCTGAATGTCAGATGCTTTGGATAGCTTTCAAGCCGAAAAGTAGTGTGTGTGGTGGTGGAGGGAGGAGATTTAAATAACATAACATAAATAATAAATAGTAAATTCACAAAGGTTCACAAACTTTTAAGCACCACTGTATAAGCCCAGTGGGAACAGAAGCACATAAGCATTTCATGTTTTTGGTCCGGTAGACATAACAGCTCTCTCCATACGCTCTGGCTTAATTTTTTTTAGCTTTTCTTTTCCTCCTGAGAACTTTCACCCCAAAGCTCCATCCTTCACCTAAACATTGCCCTACCACACTCAAGGTATTAAAAGGCAAACTTCAATATTTCCTTGTCCCTGGTGACAATCTCTCCTTACAGAAACAAGTTTCTCTAGACACCTATTCAATAAAGGCTCTAACAATCCGTTGTAATTTTTTTTTCCTTCTTCTCAAACCTAGCCAAACACAAGAATAATAGAGCAAAATCAATGGCTGGCGCACATAAGGCAATCTACGGTCTAAGAACCGAGCTAAAAATATCCAGTCAATCACAGAAAGCAGCTGAGACCCAGCCCTATTTCTACTACATTCTCAAGGTATACACAACTGCATTAATGTTCAACACAAAGCAAGTAATCAAGAAGGACAGAATAATGCTGCACTGCACCATTAAGGCTAAGTTTATCAAAAGTCATGGGTATGTTGGAGATTCTACCTTTGAAGATTCAGAATGAAGTAAAAGCTAGGAGAGGAGAATTGTTTTAACATCAAGGCCTGCCTAAATAATTGTTTATGCAAACTTGTGCTCTATAGCACTGTTGATAGCTGTACCTTATTTGGTTCTGGGAAAGAATATTAGAGCTTTAAAATTATATGAAGCTATGTGGAGTGGAATTTATATATAGTTTTATGTAGCTTTCTGCTAATTGTTAGTGATTTTCATGTCTGCAAGGAGACCTGAATCTCCAGACCCTCAATCTAATTTAATTCGTTAGACCACGCTGGAAAAAAGATGTCCAATTCTTACTTCAATATGCAACTCTCTTGTTCACGGCAAATACTGTGGGGTTTACAAAACACAATACCAAGCAATAACTATTCCTGATATTCAACTTTGCTGGTATAGTAGTACTTCAGTGTTCACTGACTTCAGCAAGGAAGGTTCAGCGTTTTTATCTGGCAAGTAATCTGCATTCTCTGTTTCTGTAATAACCAGTAACAGCAGTTAAATCTCTGCCCAATAAATTAACATTCATGAACACGCACGCACACACACTTATGTGA
The DNA here is from genome assembly GCF_059951505.1 of Python bivittatus. Classification (NCBI taxonomy): domain Eukaryota; kingdom Metazoa; phylum Chordata; class Lepidosauria; order Squamata; family Pythonidae; genus Python; species Python bivittatus. Next base: position 21,623,096 of record NW_028277035.1, read on the forward strand.
GAGATTCTAAACCAGAGAGAAAGCAAATTTACTTATTTTGCACTGTGTAATCATAACACAAGATCAACTGAGCATCTGAAAAACCAACTGCTTTGAATTTTTACAAGCTTCTCTAGGTCTCAACAATCAATTTTCACAAACAGTTGCAGAAATGAAAGTGACAGAATACTATTCTTCACCATCAACTTCCTGGTTCTCTTTTAATTATCTAGGATAACCTCAGATTATAGTTGTTTTGTCAGATTAAAACTGTCAAAAATGGGACTGTCACTGTTTTCCAATTTATTTGGGATGCAGTGTCCCATAATGGTAAACTGTTAGTCCTCTTCTTTTGTATGAACATCAAATGCAAGAAAAAGCATATGGTCAGAAGATTATGAAGGAAGATCTTGGACGAAGGAGGAAGACTGAAGATGGATAAAAACTGAAAGCAGCGTGGAAAAAAAGTTGCACCTGAGCTCCACTAAATCTGCCTAGCACAGGATAGATTACCCCCAAACTGCATACTTATTTTTATCTGATTAAAATAGCCTTGATGCCTCACTGCCAGTTCCTCATCACTGAACTCAAGGGTAATTTCAGAAGCTCTCTAATATACTGAAGATTAGGGGAGAAGCATTGCAAACTGAGTAAGAAAAGCAGCTTCACTTGCTCTTGTGCTTTAACAGAACCTCAATATGAAAAAAAATAGCAGTTGAATCTTTTCTACAATGTGGAAGTAAATACCATAATACTGAACAAAGGCTAGTTTAAAAGCAACAGAATTCCTCAATCATCATTAATCAAATCATTGTGGATTGAAGGGAAATTTAATTGTATTCTTTTTATGATGCATAACACAAGACACACATGCCACATCTTGCACAGAGAAAGCAGGATTTGCTGGGGTACAAACTGATGTCTTCCTGCCTTCTGCCCACTCACTGGCACTACCTTGAATCATTGGTCCACAACCTCTAATACAAATGTCAGGGACATTATTTTCTATTTTGTTTCTGCCCTTTTTTTAACAGTTGAGGGGGAGGGGCTCATGCTACTCTAGCACTATATAGGTATACATATGGTACAACTTGTGTAAGACTAGAGTTCCCCTCCTGCATTCAAATTGATCAAAAAAGGCTAGCAAAATATTGGATATACTTTAGAACTGGAGATGTTCAAGCAGTCTGAAATGAAATAAGAGTGACAAGGACAAGAACTTGAATCACATTCTGTGTATCCGGGAACCTCTAATCCATACCCTCCTTTTAAAAATGGCTAGCATTTACACTTTATCTTCAACCATTCATGCAACATCTTACTTTCCCCCAAGAAGTCCTGTGAAAACAGGTAGAATTCTCTTCACCATGTTGCCAACAGAGAGGAATATAATGCTAAAAATAACTACTCTTCCCTAACAGAATGAAGGAGCTACCACCATTTTCTGAGTTATAATGAAGGGCAGGATAAGCACTTAATCCCACACTGGGAAATTACTGTATAGTAAGAATTCAAAAGCGGTCCCACTTTGACTAGGATGGACTACACTGTACTTTGCTTAACTTGACGGTTAATCCAATTCCTGAGATTTTCCCATTTGTTCAATACCTCTTGTAGCACTTAGGCCGATTTTTCTTTCATTGTTTCTTCTTCCTGCACTGTAGAACATGTATGTTTTCATAATGTACTCTGCTTTCCTTAAGAACAGGGATAAATATATTGCAGAAGAGATTTGTGCTGTTTTAGAATATATTGTACTGATAAATTACATTTGCTTTTTTTTAGTGAGCTGACAAGAGTCTTTGTGCTTGTGGCAGGATATAAATTTAATACATAAATACATTGTTATATGCATTGCAATTATTCTATGTATATGAAGACTTCCACAAATACTTGACTTCCTCAGTTATCTGTGATATGTCACAAGGGAAGAAATCCTAAATTGCAATCACAAGGCACAGCTGACACCAGCACTTAGGTTGTCCTTTGATAATCTCTACAGTCATGATGCATTCTCAATGCCAACAGAATTGGGTATAAATAAACTCCTGCGATCCAGTGCCTCTTTGAGCTGCCTACTTGGCATGCTGAGATCAGCTGCAAGATTCAGCTGGTGCCCTGGCAATGCCATGTTGTTTAAGTCCAGTACAGCAGTCACCTGGGAAATAAAAAACAGGACTGATTCTTTGCTCTGATTACAAGACAGAGGTCAACAGAAGCAACTGTCTGACCTGCTGATGCTGAATACAATAACTTGAGTGTTTGGTTTTCAGTAATTTAGTAGCTCAATTCATAATTACAATAGAAATAGCCATTTAAATGTGGCAATATAAGATAACAAGTTCAACCTTAATCACAATCTTAGACATATCCTGCAAGATAGTGTCCATGCTTTTACTGCATGCATTTCGTGTCTGTCCTCATTCTCTGTATTCATTTGTGTTTTCTCTCTACTGTTTTCTCTCAATATATTTGAACATCATTTTTTTAAACAGGAAATTATGTTGGTATCACTAATGTGACCCAGCTCATGTAAAGATAAATTGTGAGTCATGATCCATCAATATTAGACTAGTGGCCTAAGGCTCAAGAATCTTCTTCAAGCCACTGCTGAACCCCACTCACCTGTAATAACAGCCAAGAATTGGACTAATTTTTGCTTGGCTGCTTCTGTCAATAAAGTATATTCTGTTTCTGAATTCAGTTTCCTTCCTTCAATGCTTTAAAAATATGAAGAAATATACAACTTTGGCCACATGCCTTGGAAGATTAAAACACTTAACAGAAGGCAGAACAGCTGATGATATTTCTGATTCTTCTTTCTATCTAGAGTTGTGGGCAGGTGGATGGTACAGGACTCTGAAAGGCCCTGCACTTTGAATATATCTTGACTGGTCTACTGTTCTCCATTTCTTTTTTCTGCTTGTGAAAGAAGTGAACTTTGTTCTAATTTTACCCAGGAGATTGTAAGAAAAGCAGCCACTGGGCCTTGGAAGGCAGCCAGCAAAATGGTTGGGAATTCTGAACCATCTTTCATTCCAGACATTTCATTCATGTGCACTGGAGCAAAGCAAAAAACCTAGCCTGGGAGTTCAGTAAAATCAGATCATTTTCCATTTTTTAATCTACTAAGGAACCTAAATGGTATACAGTGGATTGGATCCTCATGCCACTTTTATTTAGAAAGGGGACTGGAATTATGGCGGAAAATGAAAAACGTCCAGGACCTGACATTGTGTTCTATGCCATGAGCTCAGTGTGGTTTATAAACATTTTAGTAAATGTTAATTCTCCCAAAATCATTTCAAAGGATCTCAGGTAATTCAGGTTAAAAAGATCTTACATAGTTAGGCTGGAGAGCTACTGCTAGTAAGAGTAACCTATTCTTGCATAAATAAGCCAACAATCAAATGGTATACAGAGCTTCACATGCTCTTCTGCAAAAGAACAGCAAACAAAAGAGAACTCTTCCCAAGACTCTTCTACTACAATGGCATGAAGATAAATTTCAAATATAATTATGGTGGATTGAGATTTTATGTATTAATATGGTGTTACCAAGTCCCTTCCAAGAATAGAAAGGCTGGATTTGCTTTTGTCAAAAGGCAAATCCAGCCATAATAAAATATTTTGGGCCTCAAACTGTGATTTGTTAATGAGGCTACAAAGACATCTACATTTCTGTCTGTTTGCACAACAGCTGGGCAATTCATCTTCAACACACTCATCTCAATATTATCCTAAAGCCTTTCTTTAAACATGCATTTCCTGTAACTGATAAAGAGCCATTAAAATTCTTGATTAAAATTAAAGAAAAATAATCAATAAATTGATCTGTGAGCCACAAAGCCTTTTACACAGTAGACAGGCAGACAATGACTAGCTAGATGTAGCCCTGAAATTACAATTCTTTTTTGAGTTTTCTGCCATGAGGAATAAGATCTGAAGAGAAAATGCAGAAGGTACTGGCATGCTCTTGGGAAGTTTTCTTTCTGAAATTTCTGGTAATTTCTGACTGATTATAGGCTAGTGGGTAACACCTTAACAGATGCAGGACAACCACTGTGAACTTTAGGATAAGATCAGAAAAATGGAGCTCTCCCCACTAGATGTTTTGTGTGAGAGACATGAAAGGTTGTACTGATCCTTGGTCTAAATTGGTACACTCTAACTCTCAGAGTCATTCTGAAATCCAATGTACTGTGCTAACTAACACAGAGTCCTCCTCAGTGACAGACAGATAATTACAGAAATGAAATTTTAGCATGTACTTCTCTGTCTCATCACCTTGAGAGAAAAGAATGAATGCTGGCCTAGTGCACACTGAAGCATATGGGTGAAATACACTGGCACCACCAACAGAAAAATCTTCTTTCTAATTCTCCTTGGATCTGGCTATGTTTCTTATGAATAGTTGATTGCTATACATCTCAGATTATGCTGCACAACTTGGACTATTGGCTTAACTAAGAGCTAAAAGGCTTTATCTATGACTTTCCATTAATATTGGTTGTCAAACTATGTAACACAGGACAGCAGGTGGGGTTTCAAGTGTTCAAATGCATATTTTATTTTTTTAATAAAAATCAAAACCTCAGAAGTAGCAAAACAGAATAGAAAGATTCAATAAGAACTGTTACTCTGTTCTCTGGCATGATTGTTTTCTTTGTTGAAGGAAAAACAATCAGCATACATATATAGGCAAACTTGTGCTCCATAGTAATTTGCCTACATGGATATTTAGAACATGTTAAATTAGAAAATAAAAACATCCAGTCAAGAAGTATTTCCAACTTAGCTTTTAAAACTGAGAATAAATATAGCATTCAAGCATTATGAATGTTCATCCATGGCTTTTAACTCAAAGATGCTACTAATTGGAAATACTCCAGACTGAACGTGGGATTTTCTGGTGTTTGCTTAATTGCTCAACTATGGCCTCTTCTTCCTTCCTTCGGTATCATAGACCTTATTCACCCAGACAGTCTTGGTTGCAAAAGGTCCAGAGGGACTTTTGGAGAGGCTAAATGAAACTATACTGGAATGATTAAATCACTACCATCAGACTACCTTTCACAGCAATATCTGCACCATGTGCTCCACAATTCTAGAATAACCATGAACCCACAGCTACTCTCTTGTTGGGGTTGCACTTAATCTATAAAAAGTGCTTCTGGTTCACTATCACATACAGACTAGATCCCTGTGCATGTGAATGTATGTGTGTAAATGTATTTGTCTTTATATATAGAATAATAAATATTAGCATGTGTAATTTGCACTCATTTTAATGTATTTGGAATACAGTACATTTTGAGCTACAAAACAAATTATTATTAGGTACTCAAACAATCTAATTCTCAAATTTTAAAAGCTACATGTGTGATTTCTATGTATTAAGAAATGGAAAAAAAACCATAAGTCCTTATATTTTCCTAATTTTTGTTTTTATGGTTATCCTCTAAGCAATAAGGCCAGCGTAAAACACCCTTTTTTCAACGTGACAAAGAGCCTTGAAAACATCCACCATCAAGAGAACAGATTTTAAAACATTTTTCTAGATTAAGCTGTGTCTTGGGGAAGGAGGGAAGGCCTCTCCTTTCTGTCATCAGCAAAGATGACCTTGAAAATGCCTGACCCCTCCTGCTACAAAGAGGCCATTGATTTCAATAGAGACTCTTTTAAAACCTTCATTTCCCCTTTTCTTAGACAGTGGGGAGCTTTTGCAGGAGCTCGGAGGTAGAGGTTCTTCAACTTTTGAGATAAAGCTGAGGTGAAAAACTTATGGCTCCTGATCCCCATTTTTGCTCAAAGTCTCTTAATCTGAAAATGCTGTCTTTAAAAAAGTAAAGTACACAAAAACTGCAGGATATTCCTGAAAGAAATCTAAACACAAAAGTGGGAGGGAATCCCCCAGCCTATCTCCCAAACCCAAAAAATCAAGGGGAAACTGAAGGTTCACTCCTGTGTGATACAAACTTGCCCACTCTGCATCTTTATTCAGATTACAGTTGCCCTTCCCCTGGAAGAAAAGAAAAAAAAAACATTGCGTGACACCAATCATAAAAAGGTTGTCCACTCATTATAAAGGATGATTCACATCAGTGCAAACTGAGTTTGCTTTCCAAATTCTGAAAATGACCTATATGAATATTGAATGCAGAAGAAATGGAGCTTATCACAAAATCGAAGCAGACTGTACAGCATGAATAAAGCTAAATTTGCACTTTTCTGAAACTGGTCCTTGGTTATGGTAGCATCTTAAAAAAATATTTTTGGCAGTGCAGCAGAAAATAGAGAACAAATGGGAGGTTAGTCTGTGAAGCAGTAAGCTTCTTCTTAACAGCTGCTGCAGCAGCTAAAAAAAATGCTGCCGGAAGGGCAGACCACAGCAGCTTTTCAGTAACCTAATCCCACTTTAAGCCTTGAAGACTAGATTTATATTGTCATTTGCTACTAAGATGCTAAAGGGCTTGCCATTCAAACATTTTTTACTATTCTCAGTTGTGATGATAAAGTTAAGATTGTTCTATTGGAATGGCTAGAGAGCATTCAATTTCACCAAGGAAATCTGGAAGAAAACACAACCAATTAGGCTACTCATTAAAAAAAATGGCCTGTGCAAATGATTCATCCTATTTGATTCAGAGTCTCCCACTCATGATTAAGTCCCCATCAATGGCATTAAGGGATAAATATAACTTCAGCACCAGCATTATCAAGAAAGCTCCAAATTAGCAATTTGCATTTAGGTAGCTGGGTCACAAAGCAGGGCGAGGTGAGGTGATTTACAAACAAGCTTCAGAGAGAAGAGTGATGCCATTTCATCTGTATGTATGTTGGGCGAAGGGAGACATTTCAAACTTCATAGGAATGATGGGCAGACATGTTTGTATCTTTTAAAGTCAGAGAAAATTGATGCCTCCTTCTCACACACCAAAAAACAATCCCTGTGCAAGGAGATTTTATGAGAACCATCTGGATTTATCAGAGAAATCTGTAATTACATACTATAAACAACACAACACAGATTATGGGTGTGCTGAGATAACTTTTTTTTATTATTATCATGAATTACTGACCTCTCTGATGGGACAATCTCTTTAGAGACTGCATCAATTCAATTATGGAAATTTCGACCACTTGAGGGACACAGTACTTAAATTCAGCAGAGATAACCAGTGGGATTATAGAGTGCTCAGACCTATAACTGAACAGGAATGTCTTGCTGGAGTCAAAGTCTTCTTTAAAAAAAAAGAATTAGAACACAGGATCTCTGTTAACATTTCAGACTAGTACCTGAAAGACAGCAGTGTTTCTGTTTACAGTTGCAGCTAGCCATGTTCTCTTATAAAATACTTCAGTATAGTCTCCACTCCTCTCTTCCGCCTACCCCTTCTCCTTCAACAGACTCTCAGAATTCTGTTGGTCAATGAGCACCCACTGCTCTCAATGGCTACATTTCCTCAGGGGCTTCTGCTAAGCATGATCAACCAAACCCACTGATTTTGCTTTTGGTTTCTCTAATTTGGCTGATTTTATTACTAGCAGCGAAGCTATATTGGTACTAGTTTTGGTGTCTGCAGAAATGTTATACAGATTTTTAAAACAACATCTAATAATCTTCCCCTAAATGCAAGACTACTGAAATATGAGTAAGAACATGAGATTTGTCCTGGATCAAAACAACAATCCCTACATTTGCAACTAAATATTTCTAGGAAACTAGTAAGGAAGGTGTAATGATGATACACATCCCTTGCCGTTTGATTCCTACATTTGATACTGAAGCACATTTCCTTAGAACAAGACTGTATTTAGCTACCTAGTCTGTGCTAATAACTATTAATAATAGTTACCCATTATGTGTTTGCCTATTTCTGCTGAAGTTTTATCTTAACTATTGGCCATTACTATATCTCACACAATCATTACCGTAGTACCTAAAGCCTATTTCCTCTGTATGAAACTAGTCAACAGTCGCCTACACTGGATACCTATATAATACCCTGTGAGGAAAAAAAAAAACATTCTCAATCCATTTCCTCCACAAGCATGTTACTGTACTGACAGCTGCAACTGTGTGTTGAGATAATGGTTTTGAGATGAGTGATTCCCCACTACCAGCATTCAGTAACAATTCCACATAACTACTTCTAAATGTGCTGAAGAATACAGAACAGAATCCTTTTGGTATCCAAAAAATCACTCCTCTCCTGGTCAAAATTTAACTCTTAGTACAGCACAGGGTAGCTGATCTGTGGCCTTCCAGATGTTGCTGAACTACTGTGCTCAGCATGCCTTACCTCTAATTGTCCATGCCGACTAGGGTTGCTGTGAGGTGCAGTTCAACAACCCCCAAAGTGACATAGATTTCCCCAACTGTGCTGTCCAGCATTTCTTGACAACTCCTACAACATCATGGCAAACAGAACTGAACAAATTAGACTTCCTCTAATTTTGCCACTGTAGAGGATTCCAAACTGAATTCTCACATAATAACTTTGGGGGAAAGAGATAGTATCTAGAAAATTCTATCATTGGGCTATCCAAATGAGGGTTGTTCTTTCTTCATAAGCTTTTCCATCTCCAGGGGGAAAAACACCTCTGATTAAAGTTGTTAGACATCATAAAAATAAATATGTGATTCTTGTAACATATGTATATTTTTACTGCCTCTTTGTCTCCTTCAACCTTTGTAGTAGCGTCCAGTGATTATCTAGCAATCTAGGCCAAACCTATTTTGGTACCTGCAGGCCCAATACAGGAGTTTCACTGGAATCTGCTAGGTTCCAGGGAAAGGTAACCTCTTTGTGCATTGTCCATGCTGCCTACCGGACAGTCATTCTTAACTGAGATAGTAAAAATTAGAGGGACAAAAATGGGGGCTACAGTATTAGAATGCTGTGGAACAGTAGTTAAATGAAAGATGTTCTAAAGAAGAGTAGTTTGGAAAAGCAAGAGAGAAAGAGAGAGAGAGCAAAGCATGTGACAGTTAGCATGAAGGTCAATGCTGCCAGGAAATATGCCAACCCCTGTGATGGCATTTGACAAAATGTCATTTTAAATGGATAAGTGTTGTGCTGATTCGTGTTTTTGTCAGGCTACTCCTCTTGACAGTATGATATTTATAGCCAAGGCCTCAGAAGAGGTGACTAGTACTCCCCAGGAGTTGGACTGGAGAGGCAGCCCAGCTTGCAATGGCAAACATAAATATTTGACATGGTGGAGGGAGGTGAGAAGAATGATGTCCCACTGGGCTATGGAAAGGAAAGAAAGGTTCCCTGGGTGCCAAGTAAGCTCCTGTATGGCTCCCATGGCTTATTCATCCATATGCAGGTGAAACATCCATAGTTTGTACCAAACGTTTCCAAAAAGGATTAGAACTTAAAAACAATCAGCTTTTGGTGAGGATCAAGATCACATTAAGGCCTTCACTGAGCTTAGTTACTGGTCTCAGGAAAGCCAATTTATACTTAGGAAGAACATCAGAAGCAAAATGTATGTTGTTTCTTTTCTGCTGACAAATAAGCATACGATGTTTTGTGATGATACTACTAGAAACAACATACAGTGGTACCTCGGGATACGAACTTAATCCGTTCCGTGACTCTGGTTGCAACTCGAGTTGGTCTCAAGTCGAGGTAAAGTTTCCCATAGGGTTCAATGTAAATCCGGTTAATCCGTTCTGCCCTCCGAATTTGGTCGCAACCCGAGGCAAATTTCCCCATAGGGTTCAATGTAAATCCGGTTAATCCGTTCCGCCCTCCGCCCGAATTTGGTCGCAACCCGAGGCAATTTTCTCTTCAGAGCCTTACTCCTGCCAAGCCTGCTCTGCATTTTCTTTGGAGCCATGCTAACACGCACAGCAAAAACCTTCGCAAAACACCGCAAAACACACCACAAGCCTCACCAAACGTCTCCTTGCTACCGCGACCTCGCCCACAGGAAGCCGCGACCGCGTGGCAGCAGGGAAAACGGCCGCGGATCTGGTTCGTAACTAGAGGCGAGTTCATAACCCGAGGTAAATTTTTCCTGCCGAAGCTGGTCGTAACCCGAAACGTCCGTTAGTAGAGGCGTTCGTATCCCGAGGTACCACTGTACATGTAGCATATTTGACTGCAAGTACTTTACAATCTTATATAAATCTGGCTTCACAATAGTAACAGATCCCTACAATGTGACTGAAGTATGACTGATGCTACAACTTACAGAAATGTGATTGATACTACAATTTATCAAGCACTACTCACTGATATAAACTAGTGGTAAACACCATTGCTACCCCTGTTTCTCCTACATCTATTACAACTGAGAGGTGATTATATAACAAAGGAATCATTTTTATTGTGATTCATACAATAATCAAACCATCAGAATGTTTGGACTTTCAATAACATAAATCATAATATCAGTATTTTGTTCTTTAGAAAATATTATTAATAAGGTCCAAGTAAGCTAGCAGCAATTACACATAACATGTTGGAATTAATCTTGGAGTAATGATGAGAAACTAAGACGCAGTGGGCCTGTCCCTACAACCACTATGTACAAGTAGAATTGCTATAAAAACAGTTCAAACTACTGGTGCAAGAAGACAGTTCCACTAATTTGGAAATAGGTTAATATTTTCCTTAGTGTAAAGAACAAAATGATGACATTACAATTAATTCTAAAACTTGAAAGAACTTGTTGGGTAACTAATACCTGCAAGCGCTGATGGGGATGGAAGGGCATGAAAACATTCCCCAAGAAATAAGGAATGGTACTGAAGCATAGCTGAAAAGTAAAGTTAAGTAAGAGCATTTTAGACAAGCATGGGAATGATTTGGAAGAAATAATGCTTTACCAAAGATTAATTAGCTTCAATGTTTGTTTCTGAGATTTCTTCATATTTTTCACAGCCATATTACTCATGTGCTCCATCTATCTGCAGTTCAATTTTATTTATATGAGACTAGTAGAGATAGGAAGCTTCCCATAATACATTTCAAAGTCCTTCTGATTTCTTTGTATTAAATACAGATAAAGATGAATAAAGATGTAGCCAAATGTGCCAGTGTTCTGCCTCTTAAATGAATAAACATTCTTAATAGATCAAAAATAATTTCAAATCACAAGCACAGACAGAGCTGGTATGAAGCATAGCATCCATACAACACCATCAATGAATATATCATATTATCTTACATTTTTATGCAAGAAAAAGGTTTTCCCAAGACAGCAGGAGAAACATGAAGCAGAATAGAACCAAGGCTGCACTAGCTCAAGGCTCAGCTTCTCTAATGTGGACATCTATTCCTGGGACAGCATTGAACAGCCACATATTATAACTAGGGGTGCAAAAGACATCCATCACAGATTCTCCTTCCTTGAAATTTTTTGATTCACTAAAAGAGATTTTTATCACAACATGGAAGGCAGCAATGAATGAAGTCTGCTATCATCTGTTATTCTCCATTACAAAAGTAAATCAGTGTATATTTGAAAAAGTTCTATTTTGAAAAAGTGTCATATGCCTATGTGTTATTTAAACAGAGTATGTAAAAGGACAGGTGGAGGATCCTTGGCCTTGGATACCGGGAGGGTTTGAGTGGGGGATGTCAGGGTCCTGGGGGGGATAGGGCAGGTCGGAACATCACAGTGGTGACAGGCACGGGTGGGAGACAGGGAGCAGATCATTCTCAGGGAATGCAGTCCCAATAGCTTGTACCAGTTTCGCTCTCTGCACTCAACCTCTGTGCCCGGTCAGCAGACTCTCAGAGGCCCCAGCTTCCAGCTGCTGCTGCAAATGCTAGATCAGTCTGTAATAAGGCCTCCCTCACTTGTGATTTAATCAAGGATGAGACAGCTGACCTAGCATGCATTACTGAAACCTGGCTGGGCCCAGAAGGGGGAGTTCCCCTCTCAGAAATGTGCCCCGCTGGGTTTTGGGTGTGGCATCAGCCGAGATCTCAGGGGAGGGATGGTGGTGTGGTAATTGTCATCCTAGAATCTCTTAAGGCTTTTAGGGGCGCTGCTCCACAGTTTGCTGGGTGTGAGACCCTGTTCATTAAGTTGGGCTCCTGGGATCAGTTGGGATTTTTGCTACTGTACCAGCCTCCCTGCTGTGTATCAACCTCCCTGCCTGAGCTGCTTGCCTCCATTTCCGGGTTGGCGGTGGACTTCCCCAGACTTATGGTCTTGGGGGACTTCAATCTGTCTTCCCTGGGAGTGGGGTCGGAGGCAGCTCAATAATTCATGGTCACCATGACAGCCATGGGCCTATCCCAGGTCATCTAGAACCCAACACAGGACAGTGGTCACACACCTGATCTGGTTTTCCTGTTGGAGCAGTGGCAATGTGATCTGGAACTGGAGGAGCTTTCAGTGTCCTCCTTGTCATGCTCAGACCACACCCTGATTACCATGAAATTTCTCAGTGCCACTACCCGCTGCAGGGAGGCAGGACCTATTAGATCAGTCTGCCCTCAGCAATTGTGATGGAATGGTTTGGTGAAGGCCGCGCTCGGGGAGATAAGCATTTCCTTAGCCCCCAGAAAGAGCATGGGAAGGTGAAGAGGATGAGACTGGCACCACCCTAAGGAATTTGCAGTGTTTGCTTGCTGGCTTGGGAAGTTTAGGTTCAGTCTGGCGAGATTCTGTCTTGTAGGTAAAAGCTAATAAATGCTATAGAACTAGATCTGTACTGTCTCGTGGAGTTCTTTGGGCTGAACCTGACAGCAACTGATGGATCCTGATGGGTTTCAGGGGAAGCTGGGAGCTATTCCTGCTTGTCTGCTGTATGGCCCATCTGGGGACCTGATGGCTGCTTGGAATAAGAGGGCTGCTGAGGCCTTGGATTGGATCACACCTATGCAACCTTTCTTCTCTCGTGGATCCCATCATTCCCTGTGGTCTATGGAGGAATTGAGGGAAATGAAATGAGAGAAGAGACTCTAAAGTGTTGCTGGCACATGACGAGGGACAAACTCAACCAAACACATGTTAGAGCTGCTACTAAGGCCTACCTCATGGCAGTAAGGGCGGTGAAGCAACAATACTTCACCCTTATTGCATCACAGATAGCCATCATGTGGCTTTGTTTTGGGTGACACCTGCCCTCTTGTGTAGAGAGGGCTCGGACATCCTCCTACAGGGCCGCATGGAAGAATATTTGCAGCATCTTTCAGGCAAAATTGCTTGAATTCGTTCTCAGTTGGATGCTGGCTTTTTTGTAGGTCCTAGGAAGGTCTCAGGGGCAGTCTTGCCCTGTTATCTGGGAATGGTTTGAACCTGTTCCCAGATAACAGGTTCAACTGAGGAAGCGGACAGGGTTCTTATGATTGTGAGCTCATTCATCTGCTCTCTAGGTCCATGCCCCTCTTGGCTAACTAAAGCTGCTAGGGAAGTGTTGTGTGGGTGGGCTCTAGCAGTGGTGAATTCTTCCCTGAGTGAGGTGGTTGTTTGTCTACCCCTTAAGAAAGTGCTGGTCCACCCCCTCCTCAAGAAACTATCGCTGGATCCCACCATACTGGACAATTTTCATCTTGTATCTAACCTCCCCTTTTTGCAGAAAGTAACTGAGAAGGTGGTCACGCAGCAGCTCCAGAGGACTCTGGATGAAGCAGATTATCTGGACACCTTTCAGTCAGGATTTAGGCCTGGATATGGGATGGAAACAGCATTGGTTACACTTTTGGATGATCTCTGGCAGGAGCAAGATGGAGGTTGTGCATCCATCCTCACTCTGCTTGACCTCTCAGCGGCCTTTGATACCATTGACCATGGTATCCTTCTGGGTCAGCTCTGGAGATTGGGGGGGGGGGTGGCACTGTATTGTGTTGGTTCTCCTACTTTCTCCAGGGTTGTTTCCAGTCAGGGGTGATTGGACAGGAGAGATCCTGCCCTTGGTCCCTACTCTGTGGGGTTCCACAGGGTTCAGTGCTCTCCCCTCTTCTATTCAATATCTACATAAAGCCATTGGGTGATCATCTGTTGGGTGAGGTATCATCAGTACGCTGATGATACTCAACTATACCTTTTTACCCCTAGTGATTTAAGCGATGCTGTGAATGTCCTATCCTGGTGCCTGGAGGCTATGGGGTACCACAGGCTTCAGCTAAACCCTGATGAGACTGAGCACCTCTGAGTTTTGAGGCCCTCTGGCTCAGGGACTATGCCATCTTTGGTACTGGATGGGGTTGCACTGCCTCAAACAGACCTGGTGTGCAACTTGGGAGTCCTCCTAGACTCGCAACTCTTGCTCAAAAAGCAGATGGCAGTCGTGGCTAGGAGGGCTTTTGCACAGCTTCGCGTTGTGCACCAGTTGTGCCAGTTCCTGGACCGCGAGGCTCTGCTCACAATCACTCATGCCCTCGTCACCTCCCAAATGGACTACTACAATGCGCTCTACATGGGGCTGCCCTTGAAGAGCAAAATGCAGCAGTGCAGGTAGTTATGTGTGCCCCTAGAATGGCACATGTTACACCTCTGCTCCACAAGCTGCATTGATTGCCAGTTTGCTTCTAGGTCTAATTCAAGGTGCTGGTTTTGATCTTTAAAGCTCTTCATGGCATGAGGCTGGGTTATTTGAGGGACCACCTCCACCCAATTACATCTGCCCATACCACCAGGTCTGGCAGAAGAGGTATGCTGCGGGTTCTGTCTGCGAAAGAGTTTCATCTGGCGAGACCCAGCAGGTGGGCCTTTTCTCCTGTGGCACCTGTCCTGTGGAACATCCCCTCCACCCGAGTCGAGACTGACCCCATCCTTGACATCCTTCCGGAGGTCCCTTAAAACATGGCTATGTCAACAGACCTGGGGATCTCAAGGCAATGGTGAGTTGATGAGATGGCTGCATTGTTTCTAACATCAATTTTCCCCACTATCTTGTTAATAATATTACTGATGCTTTTTAATTGTAGTTAACATTTGGATTTTATTATTGTTTTTATTGTAAGCCGCCTAGAGTTACTTTATTGTGAGATGGGTGGCTATATAAATGTGAGAAATAAATAAATAAATAAATAAATAAATAAATAAATAAATAATGATTTATGAAAATGTATGAACCATTGCCTTGTAGTGGTGAAGAGACTTGTGCATCCCAGTGATGCTACGAGCTATACTGTTGGGACATTCGCAACTAGGACATTATCAACATGGTACTGGAAGTAGAGTCCCAGGGCAAAAGATATCCAATGAATTACTGGGAAGAGCAGAGGGCAAGTATGAGTAGTCCTGGTGTTAATGATGTGGCTGGATTAAAGCCAAAATGACTCCAGTTTTTCACATGGCCAGAGGTAAAAGGAAAGTTCAGTGCTGCGAAGATATGCATACTGCTGGTACTTGGAATGTCAGAACCATGAACCAAGGCAAAGCTGCTGTTGTCAGAAGACAAATGTCAAGTCTAAACACTTACATGTTAGGAATCAGCAAACTGAAACAGAATGGAATGAGCCTTCTGACATTACCATGGAGCTGAACAAAGGGACTTACAACTGGTCCTTGCACTTACAACTCTTGCAGCACCCCCGCAGTCGCATGATCGCGATCTGGGCGCTTACCAACCAGCTCATACTTAACAAAAGTTGCAGTGTCCTGGGTCATGTGATTGCCATTTGTGACCTTCCCACCTGGCTTCTGGCAAACAAAATCAATGGTTTTTGCTTGCCAGAATTTGCATGATCCACTTAATGGCCATAGTGATTCGCTTAACGACTGCTGCAAAAAAGGTTGTAAAATTGGGCATGACTTGCTTAACAACTTCCCTGCTTAACAATAAATTTTCCGGTCCCTATTGTGGTTGTTAAGCAAGGACCACCTCTATTACGTAACACAAAAAGCTCTGAGCCTATAAAGCATGAGTGTTATTGACTGATTGATTGATTGATTGTGCAGTATTGACTCCTGGAGACTACCTGGACAAGTTTGGCAAGATTTCCGAAGTGGTTTGACATTGCCTCCTTCCGAGGACTGAGAGAGAGTGACTGGCCCAAGGTCACCTAGCTGCCTTTGTGCCTAAGGCGGGACTAGCACTCACAGTCTCTTGGTTTCTAGCCTGGCGCCTTAACCATTAAATTAGACTTCTGTAATTGTTTTGTCATTGTGCATTGCTTTCATGAACTCTAGTTCCAAGGAAATAAAAGTTGGGTTCAGAAAACAAGCAGTAAAAGATTTTTATATATGTATAGGAGTTACTTTTATATACATTTTACTGGGTAATATAATTTTATTGCAATATCTGACCTTCTTGCTACAGTTGGATTCCCATATCTGAATCTGGACTGTATTCTTA
This sequence comes from Python bivittatus, assembly GCF_059951505.1. NCBI lineage: Eukaryota > Metazoa > Chordata > Lepidosauria > Squamata > Pythonidae > Python > Python bivittatus. The sequence goes on from NW_028277035.1 coordinate 21,639,354, forward strand.
GTCAGTTGTACCATGAGGAAAGGACTTTTAGGCAGAAATCCAAGGTCCTACTCAACAAGGGAGAGCCTCCAAATGTAGTGGATTTATCATATTTTACATGTAAATAAAATAATATATATTCCTTTCTTAAAAACTCATCACTAGCTAAGAACAAATCTGGAACTATCTGACATTACTGTTCTTTTCATTCTTGTCCATGACAGCTGGTGTTCTTAGTCTAAAATAATGATGTTTTAGACCAAGAGAATCACTAGTTTAGCACCACAAAAATGATAGACTAAAATATAAAAGCTAAAACACCAGCTCCACAAAGTATCACTATAGTGAGTTTGATTTAAATCAAGCAGTGTCTTTGTACTGCACATTTAAGAACTAGCAAAGCCAGAATGCAATTGCTGCAAAATTACTAGTATGTTACAAACATAAGCAAATACATATACACCAAGATGCACCACTTTGCTTTTCAGTCATGCCACAAACTCAACAAAGCCAAATACTTACATCCAGTAGGAGATAGTTTGTATATTAGGCTACTACATATTTATGAAATAGCATATGTCTTGCAGCTGGGCTGTTCCTCTTGTACAAGGCATCAACTGACATTGTTCTAAATCCCAAACTTATAGCCTTGTTGTTAGAAAAGCAAGAACAAACACAATGCAAAGAGCTGCTTTAAGGTCACCTAGCCAAAAGCCCAGAGGTGCCTCTAAACCCTAGCAACATTTTCTAATAAACTTAGTGTTATCCCCCACCACACAGTAACAAGGTGCAGAATAAATGAACGGCAATAATATTAAGTATAAGTTGGGCATGACACAAAAACCTGAGTGGGATGTAACAAACTAAAACTAGGCCCACTTTTATGAATATATAGGAAAATCATCAGGAAATATTTGATTTTAAAAAATTGATTTTCAAACATTTATTAGAGTTTATAATTCTTTCAGCCCTGAAATGAACACTATATGGGTTTGCTTCAAAATTAAAGATATAATGGTTTAGTAAAACAAATCTAACCCACAAATCTCCAGCAAACTTGTAAAAGAACAGTCAGACTTCCACATAAAGAAATAATCAACAATTTAGCTAACTTTTCAACTCTTTATATTTCATAATGAATCTATTAAAAGGTCATCTGTATTATCCAGCTTTTATTAATTTTTATGCTAGTGACTGAAGAATACTCCTTAGCCTGCACAATAAGCTTTGCATTTGGGCTGGTGATTCCAATGCATGCTGTATTAAATGCATCAGTAGCTTTACTTGCAAAAGCCCCAGTGAAATAAAAGGCAACTAAACAACTATCAGACATTCCAATGTGGCAGATACAGAAGTTAGCAGTTGACTGATCTAGTCTATTGACTTAAACAACTTCTAGATCTTGATCCATAGTTTGTCCCTAAGCTTCAGTTTAACTCTGAACACAGATCAGGCCCAAATTCACACATAAAACTGACTTCTGCAAAAACTATTGGTTCATTAGTTGACTGAATTTCCATCAAAAGAATCTACCTTGACTCAGAGAGTCTCGGGGAAACATATGTATGTACCAAATTCAATTCCAGACTTTTCTCCCAATATGCAAAAGTCTGGAAATGGAGCCAGCAGAGGTAGTGTTGCCAGATGCTAAGGCAGCCTTGCTCCTTCTTCTAAGTACAATTTGAACACATGGAGACTAGATGTGTCAGTGCTTTGGATTCAGTTCCAAAATGGTGCTCCAGACTTTGTGGAAGTGCAAATATAGCATCTGTCTGCAACTCTTTAAAGCAGACATGGATTTAAAGAACGCAGACAAGTGCTGTTTGTGACCCTGAATATTCTGGAAACACCATTTTGGAACTAAATAGAGAACATTCCACAGTACTATAATGGAAACTTTCTGATGAGATCTATAGTAATTTAATAAACTGCAATTTCTGTATCATTACTGCTCCAATACTGTGCTATAGAATTACTGCTTGCCTTTCCTAGGGGACAAACTTTCTAAGAAAAAGGCTACCTAAAGCAAAATGTTTGACCTGATGTATCCATGTAATTTTAAATTTTAAAAAGGAAAGGAAAACAAACCAATCAGAACTATGTTCAGGGCTTTATATGTTTTGTAAATACATTATGGAGGCAAAGGTTTGGTATCAAACATAAAAGTCAAACATATGGACCATCTCAGCTTCTTTTGTTTTTGTTTTAGTTAATATTTGAAAGTATTTGGGGAACGCCTAGGAATACTTCAGGGATGAGTGGTAGGAGACATAGTACACCTGCAAAGGGAAGATGTCCCCTGGAAGCTTCCACTCCCATTCTCTCCCTTTATGTGGGAGATATGGGGAACCCAAATCATGAAACCAAAAATTAGTCATTTTGCCACCAAATCTCAGGAGTGTTAAGGAGCATAAGTGGCATGCTGGGGAACTTCTGACTTGCCCACCCTTGTCTTAGCATAAGATCTTAAGTATCCTATTTGTTCATATTCTAGGCTGGCTTATTCTCAGAATAAAGAAAAGTTTCAGAAGTGTACAAAAACCTGTCACAAGCAAACATTGTTGAACTTATTTCTAAGTCAGTATGATTCATCTCCATTTAGAGCTAACACATCCTTCTTATTGCTTACTACACTAGAAAAGGTACAGCTATTAATTTCAGTTCAGTTCACATTCTACCAAAGATGTGACTAACATGAAGAACCTGCACACAGGTATCCATATGCTTGCACTGCCATATATGCCCATTTTTTCCACACATGTCCTAAATGTCTTTCCAGTAACAGCAGCATCTATCTAAAGAGTTTTTAATTCAAAATTATTGAGGTTCTTGGCATCTGATTTGTTTCAAACCTTTAAAGTGCTACTGCAGATCTTTAAAGACCTCTGTGACTTGGGACTCATACAGGCAAGTTGAAGTTCATGTGCATGTATCAGGTGCCCTCCTTGAAACATTCCCATCATCTTAAGAGAGATGGATAACAATTGGAAAAAGGACTATAGACCCTTGCAGCCTTGCCTGCTGCCTGCTATATTTTAGACTCTAGGCCAAGACTTTCTCATGTACTCGTTTTCCCATGCCCGGTATTCTTTGATCTTTGCCAAATTGTTTCATGCTGTCTTTAATAGTTTATTGTATTATCTTGTAAAAGCACACTAATTATTAAAACTGAGGGATAGGATATATTTTAAATGGACAAGCTGACGTCAGTCTGCATAACTGAAGCTAGATGTTTGAGTTAATAGGACTAGCAAAGAGAATAAAGTTGGAGAAAACCCACCTACAAGCACAGCCTGCTACACATTTTCCTCTTTGTACTACTTAATATCCATATGGACCAGAAGGCTATGAGAAAATGCTGTGGTAAATTCCCAACAAGGGCATTTTAGTGGGCACTCACAAGATCCTGCATTAAAGGAGAGGATCAAATCTATTCAGATGAGGAGATTTGTGGAAGTTATTTTCCAGTGTTGGAATACAAAATCTAAAGGGAAATGGGAAGCATCAGGGGCTTCAAAATTACCATCAGTGATTATGTATAACAGCTTCTGTTTTCCTAGGCTCAACCTGCTAGCATTTTTTACTAGCAAGGCACAAGAATGGAAACATGCACAGGTGACGCCTGACTTGTGAGAATCCAGACCTATCACCCTATCAATGTACCAGCTACCCACAAAAGCACTAAAATAATAAGGATTTAAAAAACAAACAAAACCCAACCACAAACACCTGAAAATTAGTTAACTCTGCCAAGGTACAGAGTCAGCAACTCTTACATACCACAAGGACATTTATTCCCTGGTTTCTCAAATTCTTCTCTCTTTCCTGCACCTGCATGAATAATGGATAGCTCTGTTCCCATTCACAGATCTAACCAGCATGCATGGAAAGTTGCAGAAAGGATGTCAACTAGAGGACCAGCAGCAGGCTGGAAAGGGATAAAGCTAATAATCTTTCAGATAATTTCAATCAAATACATGAATAAATAAAGCAATCAATGTAGCTCTTCAACTACAAGTCTGGTTCTTAAAAAACAGAAGAACGAAGCAAAAATGTACTTGGTTATATGATCATTCTTTACCTGTTCATTGGTAGCTTAAGTCCATATACTAGCAATTCTCTTGCATTGGATGGAATAACTAATTGGGTAAATAGTAGTTTAAAGTATTCTTTAATTTTCTCAAAGTTCAAAACAGAACAATAGATTTGGGATACCTTGCTCTGAGGGTGATTCTGAAAGCCTCAGGGTAAAAGGAACCCTTTTCATTGGTTTTTGTCACATTCCTTATTTTACTGCATTTCACAGAACCATAGAGTTGAAAGGGACCATTTAGGCTATCAGTACCAACCTCAGCAAAGTCAGCCAATAGTATCATACCATTCTGACCAAGTGCCTGGAGAAAGAGCAAGATCTTTAATACTTTTCAAAAGGTAGGCAAGGTCAGAACCAATGAAATCTCAGGGGGGGATGCTGTTCCAAAGAGGTGGCAACATAGAAGGCATATCTCCTGGGTCCTGCCAGATAACATTGCCTAACCTGTCCCCCTACCTTTTTTGTTCCCAAAGCTAAAGAACCCCAGCAATTTCAATCTCTCTTCCTAGGATTAGTTTTAATTCCCATGATCATTCCCATTGTCTTCTGTACAGGCTCTAGTTGGTCTGAATCTCTAATGACTAGAACTGGACACAATGCTTGAGGCTGGGTCTGATCAAACCAGAATAAAGTTTGAAGATTCCTTTCTGCTGTTTAGAAGCTATATTTCTTTTAAGGCAGCTTAAAATTGCATTTGTTTCTTTCTGCAGCAACTGACTTGATACTCAGTTTATAATAAACTACTATTTCAACACCTTTTTCACAAGTATTATTGCCAAGTCAGGTACCCTTTTCTTCTGCATTCTATATTTAATATTCTATTTTATATCTCTCTCTCCTAAGTTAAGAACTTTACGCTTGTCTCTATTAAATTTCAATCCATTATATTCAGCTGATATTTCTAATCTATCAAGAATGTTTTAGTTCTTCCTTCTAGAATCTAGGGTATTAAATATTTCAATCATTTTTTAAACCTTCTGCAATCTGAAGACATTTTATTTCTTCATCCAAGTCATTAATAACAATGCTGAAGAATATAGGATCCAGGGCTCAACTTAGTGGTATCCCATGTGATACTCTTCTCCAGTTTGATGAGAAACTGTTGATGGGTGCTGTTTGAATATGATTTCCTAGACATCTATGTATCCACTTGTTATGCAATTCAGTCCACATTTAACTAGCTTGCTAATCAGAATATCATAGACTACCTTGCCAAATCTTTGCTGAAATCAAATATAGTATGTTATCAGCGTGGATATGATCTATAGGCTACCTCAGGTGTGTTAACTGTAAAAGAAGTTTTTCAGAGATAATGCTAGTTCTCAGTAAAACCATGTGAAATGTTTGGAGTTGAAAAAATGCCTTGAACATATAGGGTGAAAAGTCAAGAACTGAAGCTAGCAACAAGGTCAGTCTCCCAAGCATGCACTGAGCTCAAGGGCCTTTGCTCCACGTTCAGAATATTTTTATCCTGTCATATGATCTCTTCCCAGTCCCTTAAAATCCCATTCTCAAGAAAGGCTGGGAAAATTGTGCCTAAAAGTCCAACAGTTTCATATCCTGTCCAGTTTTCTCACTCCAAACAAGGAAAATAGATTCTAAAAACAGCATGTTCATTACCCTGAGCTTTACATCTTTAGATTACAATAGTACATGGTTGAGACTTTAAGTAGTTGTAGTAGTACTGAAGTATTTGTCAGAGCTCTTAGTCCAAATACTACAGTAGATTTATTTCATAGTTTCCACAAACTTATTACAAACTACCAGGTAAAATAAAGGACACTATGGTCACAGTTTCAGCAAAAGTTACTTGCAACTGATTTGAAAGCTATGGATAGAATTTAGCTATGACAAATTTAAGTCCCACTCACATTGATTTTAACTGCATTTAGAGAGGACTGTCAAAACACAATCATGAGTGACCAAACAAAACTGATCTGAAAAAAAAAAAAGAAGTATTTGCAACTGATAATTGTACTGCACTTCTACAATAAAACTGCATTGGGCTTCATTAAACTCACAATGAACTAATCATCTAACCATCTATGAACCTTTCACGACCTTTTAAATCAGTGGGGCATTACAGTCCGTGCTAAAAACCATAAAGGCAACAATGAAGCGAACAGAGGTTACAGCAAATCTTTATGTGTGCATGTGTATTTCAGGGTAGTATAGCACTTTAGATTCAAGGTCAGAAAGGTGCTTTAGATTATACACATAGCGCTTGTCTGTTACTCCTTAAATGAAACACGTCTTTTCCTGGGATCATGAAGCAACTGTAGAGGTCAGTCACACAATTCTGGGAAAAGATACAGCTGCTTTAATTAGCTGCAAACATGTGCTATATTTGTGCTCCCTCATGCTCTGAAGCATCTTCTCAACTTCAAATACGTATGTGTGTGCCTATGTAAATTATACAGCATTTCTAAAAATGTCATGAAACAAATTTGGCTTTCTAGGCACCTAATTAAGAAACTTGCGATTGGCAATTTCAGATGTTTAAATATAGAAGACTAGCCCTCCAACTGAAGAAAATTGGAATATGTTAAATGGAATGAAAAGTTTATACATCATACATTTCTAACCCTATTCTCTAAACTAAATCGAAAACTGTTTTGTCAAGGTATATTTTAGACTTATTGGATGATGATGATGATGATGATGGTGATGATGATGATGATGATGATATAATGATGTTAATAGTAATTTATTAAACTTGTATGCCACCGACTCTGGTCAGCATACAACAATCAGACAAAGAAATTACAACAAAATCAATAAAAGATAAAAGATGGCAAGCGTGACAGACCAGATGGAATGAAGCAAGGGGAATGAATGATAATCATCATCAATGTTCTTTTTATCTTCCTTGATAAACTCAGTGCAATTATCCCATAAAATAATAAAATATACTTTACAGAGCTGATACAAAATTGCAAATAAGGTAAATAAAAACAGGAAATCTACAAAGTTTACAGCAGCTGAAGATAAGCATAAAATAAAATATCACTAAAACAGCAATAATCACTAAATTAAAAAATCTTTAGGGAAAAAAGACAGTAATCTAAATAATTTCAGTTGACTAAGGCTGATTCTATTATTAGCCAAACTGAGGTGCTTGTCTCAGGTGCCCAATGCTACAGTGGTGTCATTTGGAAGAGATAAACCTGGCAGTCTACCTCTGTTTTTCCTCTGTTTTTTGAACAACCTGTCCTGCAATTCTATGCTAACTTTGTGCCCCTAAGTTTCACCACCAGTACTGAAATAAAATTCAACTGCCAGTCTGATTGGTTTCTGGAGCTAGAGGAGGGGGGAATTTTTCTCCTTCACTTCAAGCCACAAATGTATTGGGCTGATTCTGCAGTTGACTCCAAATGTCTTCTCTAACTATGGGAAGGCATTCTATAAAGTGAAGTGAAAAGGCACTGCTCCTAATAGAAGCCTCCAAACTTTACTTGACAACGGTGCCTCAGGACTGAGTGTCCTAAATTGCCTTTCCAGAGACAGAAACGTGCAGTTCAGTGGCTCACCACACGGGGCAGCTCTATACAAATCCAACCACTCCTAACTGAAGCTCCAGCATCTCCTGGGATCTCTCATTCTTTGTACAATAGCTAGAACAATCCTTGCTCAGTGTTTGCAGACCTAAACATATAACAAGAAAAATAATGCCTGTAAATGTACTGTGGATGCCTGCAGCTAACTTAAAGACTTGGCAGGAGTTCCCAGGTCTTTAAGGATTGAGCTATCCTTTTCACATACAGTAAACATGACTCAAATAGAAGCATCCCCTGTTGCGATGGGTATGGTAAGAAGGTCTATGACAGAAGGGGAAAAAATTACCATCTTAGTAATCGCGAAGGACAATTAAGGTGACTGAAAAGTTCAAGGTCAAGTTAAGAAGGGACAAGTAAGCTATTAATATCCTCTGTCTTGCACATTAACAGTAACTTCAGACAGGAGTCAAAGCGCTTTTGCATCTGGCACATAAGTATGCATATATAGTCATGTCAATTATCCTTACAACCCATGAAGAAAGCAAGTACTGTAGCTGAGGCCCAGTAAATACAGGTAAAGGTCTTGAAATATCTATAGAAGTACCCTATCTTTTTGAAGACTTGGCAATCAAACTGGCAAGCAACAAATAGTTATAAATGGCAAGGAGTCCTAACAAATTTAAAAAGCCAATATCTCAGACAATCTGAGCAGTATTTTCCTCTCTGCTAGTACACTAACCTATCCGTCCACAATCCCCCCCCCCCCCCCGCCGCCTTCCATTACATGGATGGAAGAAGGCAGCAAATTAAGGGTGAAGAGGGCAAAGTTTGATTTGGTATATGTTGAGATCCATTGCTATGAGTCTAAAGTTCTTTCTGTATTACAGAAGTAGTTGACACCAGTTTCTTATCAGATCAACAAGCTACAGTTCACTGCTCCACTGAGTCCAATACAACCCTTTTATGGCATCTGTGGACTCTCCCTAACTTGGCTTTAATTACAGTCCTCTTTTTAGAGCTAATGCAAATGTTCATCACTGAAGCAAATAATCTATTGAGTTGAATGTACAGCTTCCACCTGTAAAGTAATTCCTTTGAAAATGGCCCCACATAAAAATTACCTTCATGTCAAAATGTACCATTCCAAAAAAGGCTTCTAGCTTCTAATTATATATTTTTTTAAGGAGATACTGTACATTTAAAGAACGGCATGCTTTTTTTTTTTACGTGGAACATTCAAGCCCAGCAACTCAATATATCTAAGGTAGCTAGTGCAGTCTTGCAGAAATGGACCACTTCAAACTAAACATACCCATCCTGCTTCATAACTGTCCCTTAATGACAGGCAACCTGAAAACAAACTTGTCTCCAAATTAATTCCTCTAAATACAACACAACAAGAGCACCCATAACCCCACACACTTTATGAAGCTTATTCATAATCTTATCATACACTGAACAGGATCAGCAAAGAAATGAAAATTTAATTAACTATCACAATAGAAAACCTGTAGTTCTTGAGTCTAAGATGTGAAATCTACCATTGTGGGATCCATGAACTACAGAATATATTACTGTTAGCCCAGAATACAAAGCCTCTGAAAATTTACATAAAAACTCTTCTGGTTTCATTGCATCTATACTTCTCAGGAAATACTCTTTCTAACACACACACACTCTTTCTAACACACAAACACAAAATAATATGGAGGGTCATAAAATAAGCCTTATGTTTTAAGACAGATTTAAAAAGTGGAGTAAGTTTTCAACAATAGAATCACAGTTATGATCAGGAGTTGGGCAGTACCAGAAATTTATTATAACTTTATAACTGGGATAACACCATGACAAATTATCAACAGGATATAATGCTTATTGTTTATATTAATCCATACATTACTTTATAAGAGAAATTCCCTAACCATGAGGGAACAGTTTATTTACACATTACCCTACTTAATGGAGTAGACCTTACAATAAGTTGTGTTAATGTCTCTCAAGAGAACACTTACATATTTGCACAGTACACATTTGTGTGAGTCACTTCATTCTGGTCTCAGCACTAAAGAGAAACTGTAATTGTTCTTGATTTCATATCTGTAGAAAAAATATTGCGGTAATCCAAGTTGTAATGTTCTGCTTCACTCACTAGGGTACAAACTTAGCAGAGCATATAGAGTAGAACAAAGCCAGTCTGATCTAGTGGTTAAGGCTCCAGACTAGAAACAGGAGATTGTGAATTCTAGTCCAGCCTTAGGCATGAAAGCTGGCTGGGTGACTTTGGGCCAGTCACTCTTTCTCAGCCCATGACGTCAGGCTTGGGCGACAAGCTGGTCGGTTAATTCCTGTTGCAACCAATGGACCAACATTCAGTTGATCGAAAAAAAAAGCAGACCATATACCTGCGGGAAAAAGTTAGGAAGAAAGGAAAAAAAGAAAAAAGAGAATTTATATATACATACATACATACATACATACATACATACATACTGTGTGTGTGTGTGTGTGTGTATACACACACACGCACACATACATTCTACTCATTCATTCATTCATCATGAATGAATGAATGAATGAATGAATGAATGAATGAATAGAATCAAGCCCATTAAGATATCTAGACCACTAGAAGGCAGCGAAGAGTTAGAGCTTTCTGTATTTTTGCTGCCATCTAGTAGTGGTGCAGAGTTTTGCAGCCCAGATATGGTAGCCCTACTAGAGATAAATGGAAACATTATTAAGGAAGTTATCCATTTTGATACAAAAGCTGCACATCTGAGCTTTCTATCCTCATGGTGGGGGAAAGGAGATGGAAGAAAGCATTCAATTCTTCCTATGGAAAGGAGACTGAAGGAGAGAGCTTAAGAGCATTAGTTTTCCAGTTGGGAAAGCAGACCAGAGACAGAGAGAGGAAAAAAGATAGATTCTGCTGCTTGCTATCTCTATTCCTAATGCCCCTAATGGTCAATTCATTAAAAACTGCAGAGCACCTATGTTTCTAGAGCTGAATATTCTGTTAGATCAGATACATTTCTCCAAAATAAAAACAATCTACCAACCTTTTCATTAATATTTAATCTATTTTACTCAGCTTCTTTTATTCACACAGATTTTCTCACTCTTTTAATGCATATTTGCAGGGAAATTGTCCACTAAACCCTGTATTAAAATTCTGTTAACTTTTGGTTGTTCCTTAAACTGAAATACATTTAAGAAATCTCATTCCAACTTTCGTATGAGAATGGAAAAACTCCATTCATAAATAACTCAAATAATTGGCTATAATAACTTACCTATGTTGTAAGAGAACTACAATTACCCCTTGGGTACTCATTATAACACATCAGAAACTGAACACTGGAAATTGTCAAATGGATATGATCCACCTGGTTTTGAAATATCTCACCTATCTTTGGGAGCAATGATAAAACTCTCTTAACCTCATTTGGCCAACAAATTGTAGCTCAAACACTTTTAACAAGAAAAAAAGTACATTATATGGCTGCTATCTAAAACTCTTAAAACAACTTCATCTGGATACTGGTATAAGACAGCTGCTTTAAAGAACTGCAAGCATCATTATTTTCTCTTTTTCATTCCTTAATTTATATAACAACCATTTCCCTGGCTTATTTGCAAATTGAAAATTCTTTTGATTGGGCTAATTCATTTTTACTTCCATTTCTCTTACTGTTAACAAAGACAGCTGCCATTATAAAAGTTTAATTTGTTTGAAATAATTTAATTTGGGGGGGATTTCTTTAACTCTTCTTTCATTTTTATCTGATCTAAAATTGCCTATGTTTTCTCTTCTCTCTCTCTCTTTTGTGTTTGTATAAAATATCCCCTCATAAAAGCTTTACTAGTGTCCCAAACTATTCTTATGTCTGTACCTTTATTACGCTTATTATCAAAAAATTCTTTTAACTTCTTTTTACAATCTTCCATTACTGTTTCTTTCTGCAACAATGTTTCATTTAACCTCCATCTGAAAGAACTGGTTTTCCTTTTAAATACTGAAGTCCCTGGATTGTGGTCTGAAAAAGTCTTTGGCAGTATCTCCACTTTGTGAACGCTAGTAGCCATATTCTTAGATATCCAAAACAGATAAATTCTTGAAAAAGATCTTTGTCTTTCAGAAAAATAAGTGTATTCTTTTGCATCACCATTTTTGTACCTCCACGCATCTACAAGCTCTAGATTGTCCATTATGTCAAAAAAAAAAACAACTTTTGATAATTTACCTTGTGTTGTTTTAATATCTTTCTCAGAGGTTCTGTCCTTTTGTGGACAAATTACTCCATTCTAATTTCCCATTAAATGCCAATTTTCATATGGTAACTCCATTAGTTTATCCCTAAGTCCTTCATAAAAAGTTGTTTTATCCTCATTTGGAGCATAAATTCCCATTATCAAAGTCTTGGGTCCATGCAAAGTAATTTCCACCCCAACATATCTACATTAATCATCAGTCAATCTCAATTCTGGTTGTAATTAGGGGCATATATACGAAACAACTCAATTTCTCTTTTTAACTCCCACTAAATTTAACTCCCAATAAATTCTTCATCCAAATTTTTGCAAATCAAATATTTTATAGCCTTTTTTCTAATATGCATTTCTTGAAGACAAACTACACCTTGTTTCAATTTTTAGAAAATAATGAAATATTTTCTTCTTTTGGGGGGAGCATTTACTCCATTTATATTCCATGTTAGGCATTTAAAATGTTTATGACAAAAACTTAGAAAAGTCTACATCTGTAGCGCCTAGTGTGGTGATCTCTTCTTCAATTTCTTGTAGCTGTTTAGGGTCCAGAGTGCTGGGGCCCTTTGTCATTTCCATTTGCATTTCTTCCAGTTCCCTTTAATTTTTTTCTAGAAATTCTGTTGCCTTTTGGACTGAATTCAGTCTGAACCTCTGTTGTTTAAAAGTGAAGATCACTCCTTCCAATTTATCCCACTAAAATGGTCTCTTTTTCTGTTTGAGCTTGTCAGTCAAAAAGAAATACTCTTTTCATTTGCGCAGTATACTAATCGGCATTTCTTTAAGTACAATCATATCTGCATTATTCATCATCAGTCTAGTAGTAAAATGCTGCAGCATTGGTACATTTTTTAGTTTTGCAAATCGCATGTTGATTCCATAGACTTTGTCAATTTCTGCCTCCATGTCATCTTCACCCCATTCCAGAAAATTTGTTAAGAGATTGAACAATCTTTTCTCCAGTGTCTTCTCCAGGATTCTCTCGAACTGCTCTAAATCTCAGGCAGAATTGTTTTTCTCTCAATTCCAATAACGCCAAATTGTCTAAGTCCTTTTCCATCTCTGTTTATTATTTCTGTTTTACTTTCTAAAATTTCCACTTTGTCATAAATTTGTTTAACTTCTCCTATAAGATGCCCTGTAGATTCTTCAATTTTTTTGGTAACTTCTCCTTTCATCTCCTTTTTCATCTTTATGAACCTCTCTTTCATTCTCCCTTCAGCTCACAACCAGCTCACTTTTGACAGATTTGACAGTTTCAGATACCTGCTTTCCCATTTCTTCAAACATCTGATCAAATATTTGTTATAATATTCCTGGGGTAATTCCTTTATGTTCACTTCATGTCTTTATTTGGTCAGTGACCAGGAAATGTAAGAGAAAAAGGTTTCTTAGCCTTTTGTAGTATCTTTATCTGTTAGTTGCTCTAAAGAACCTCTCCTTCCCTCAATTTTCTTTGCAGCTTTTCTGGTGGTTGCCATTTTTTAATTTATCATCCAAAAGTAAAAGTAAGTAAAATTACAAAGATGATGGTAAAAAGCAGGTTTCTCTTTTTTTCCTCTTTCGCTTCTTCTGTACCCTTAAGACTTTAGTCCAATCTGTCTTTCCGTAGTTTAAATGATACAATCCGTCTCATATTACACTTATCTCCTTATTTTGTAACTTCAACCAATTATCTTTTCTGTTTGTTGTCAAACAATTAACATTCCCAGGAAAGCCTAGTCTGTTTATATAATTAATTTCAAGTAATGCCAAAATCACTTTTGCCAAAATTTTTATCTTTCACATTTATACTGTCCTCTTTGTCCATTTGTAACTTTCTTAGTCAAAATCTTGATTAAGCTCTTTGCTGTTACTTTAAAGTCTTTTAAAAGTATTATTTTCCTTTTCGCTTTACTTTTTGTAATCCAGAAGGAAGGTTAACTCACCAAGATGTTTTCTTTATCCCACTGTTTTCAAATATTTCTTTTCAACTATAAATTGATTATATTCTGAAGTGACTAAGAAAGCGAGGGTTGGTCAAACATAGTGCTCTTTAAAAGGGTGCACATTGCGAATGTGAGCAAGCTGTTTCTCCCTTGACCCTCAGCCGCTCTACTAGCAAGAGCACTGCAAGACTTCTATCCTGCAGTCTCCTCACAAGGAGCAGCTGTCTGGGGCACAGGTGGGCGATCTCCCGGTCTCTCCTTTATCCAGAAAGACTTTCGCCAGCTACAAATCACCACTAGCTGCTGTTCACTGTTGCCGCACTGTCTCTACTACTTTGTAGGCATCTAATCCACCATAGAACTCCATCCAGAAGCCTAATTATATTAAAATTGCAAGACGGAAATACTATAATAACAGATAATCTAAAGATGCAAAAAATGTTTCATTAATACTACTCCAAATTATATAAAGGAGAAGAAATTCCCCTGGCAAAGTTGACGAATATTTAGAAATAGAAAAACAGAAACAATTAACAACTGATTACAGTAAGGGAAGTTTGTGAAGCTATAAAAAAGGTCAAAACAGAGAAAGCGCCTGGACCAGATGGTTTTATCAGCCTCTTACAAGCATTTTGAAGTTGAATTATTATAACGGTTGCAAAACATGATGAATTCTATTTTACAAACTGGAAAGATACCAGATAGTTGGATGGAGGTTAATATAGCATTAATACCTAAAGAAGGTCAAGACTTTACTTCATCAAAAAATTACCACCCGATACCATTACTGAATAATAATTATAGCGTATTCACAATGATTTTAGCTGAGAGAATGAAGATGGTTTTACAGGACTTTATTCATGAAGATCAGTGTGGGTTTTTACCTGAGAGACAGCTGAGGGACAATATTAGAAATGTACTGGATATTTTGGAATACTTAGAACAACATCATGAAAAGCAAGCAGCATTTATTTTTCTTGATGCAGAAAAAACATTTGATAATTTCAACTGGACTTTTTTGCTTAAAATTTTGGAAGATATGGACTTTGGTGGGAATTTTATCAAATGGGTAAAATAATTTATACCTCATAAAAGGCACAGAGAATTGTGAACAGAGAATTAACAAAACCCTGTGAGCTACAGAAAGGGATTAAACAAGGATGCTCCTTGTCACCATTGCTAATTTTTTTAGCTTTGGAAATATTGAACAGAGATATACAATGAGTTGAGAGAATTGCTGGAGTGAAGATTAAGAGAAACATAAATTACGGGTGTTTGCTGATGACCTAGTGATAATTTAGGAAGACTTCCTGGAAGGAATAGAAATATTAATGAAAAAACTAAAGGATTTTGGTGTGTTAGCTGGTCTTAAAATTAATAAACAAAAGATGAAGTTGTTAACAAAGAATATGGAAATGGAAAAACAAACGGAATTAATGGAAAAACTGGTTTTAAGATTGAGAAAAAAGTGAAATATTTGGGTATCACTATGACTAACATGAATTGTATGTTATACCAGAATAATTACGTTAAGACATGGAATGAAATTAAGAAGAACATGTTAAGATAGGAGAAATTACAATTGTCATTTTTGGGGATAATTTCTGTGATAAAAATGAATGTTTTGCCAAGAATAATGTTTTTGTTTGAAACAATACCTATTATGACAACTGATGTACCATTTAAAGAATGGCAGAAAGATATATCTAAGTTTGTATGGCAAGGGAAAAAGCCACGAGTTAAATATAAAATACTTCAAGATTCAAAGGAATGAGGAGGATTGGGACTTCCTGATTTAAAATTGTATTTTGTAGCCTGCTGCTTAGTCTGGATGAAAGAGTGGGTTTTGCTGAGAAATAAGAGAATTTTAGAATTAGAAGAGCACAACCTGAGGTTAGGAAAACCTGGCATGGTTTTCTATGGCGCAATAAAGTTAAGGTTAATGTAGATTTTAAGAATCATTATATTAGAAGTGCCATATTGAGAATATGGAACAGATATAAAACCAGACTGTGCCTGAAAATGCCTTTATGGGTCCCAGCACAAGAAGCATTTTACAGGAAAGAAACAGTAGATAAAGAAAAATAGCTGAATTATTGAGAGTTGTTGCAACAGGAATATAGGGAATATAAGGTAAAATCAAAAGAGCAATTGGCTGCAGAGAAATTTAGTTTTCAATGGTTTTCGTATGCACAATTGAGAGAAAGATTTAAGATAGATAACAGGACATTTGGAATTGAGCAGCAGAAGACAGAATTTGAATTATGTACAAATGATGAACATGTAATTCCTAAAATGTATAAACTTTTACTGAAATTTGAAATGGAAGAAGAACAAGTAAAAAACTGTATGATAAAATGGACTAAGAACTTTGGATACAATATACTGATGGAACAGTGGGAAATTATATGTTGAAAAGGATTGAAATTTACATTATATTATAACTTAAAACATAATTTTTATAAAATATGTGCTGATGGTATATGCCTCCAGAAAAATTGTCTAGAATGTATAAAGATACTTCAAATTTATGTTGGAAATGTGGACAACATGAAGGGTTATTTTATCATGCCTGGTGGACTTGTAAAAAAGTCAGAAATTTCATATCTATATAATGATACAAAGAATTTTAAAGATCAACAGTCAACTGAAACCAGAACTTTTCTTGCTGGGATTAATGGACAGTCAGTTAGAAAAGAGCCATGGAAGATTATTTTTATATATGATCACTGCTGTGTGACTATTATGCGGGCTAAAATGGAAAGACTCTGAAATACCCACAATGGAAGAATAGTTGGTGAAGATGACAGAACTAGCAGAGATAGTAAAATTAACTTATTTGTTTAGGGGAAGATCAACAACTACATTTATCAGTGACAGGAAACCCCTTATGGACTTTTTGCTAAAAAGAAAAAAGAAAAATGAACATGATTTATGGGTTTTAAGATTAGAAAGGGTAGCTTATGGAAAGAAGGAAATTAAGATGTAACTTTAGAGCGAGAGGGTAAAATACAAATGCATTTAAAACTACTGCTAAAAAGATTGGAAGCTACTTCTCTATAATCTTTTCTTTTTCTTTTTCTTTTCTATTTCTATTTTTTTTCTTTTTCTATTTTCTTTCTTACTTATTCACTATTCTTTCTTATTTTCTTTGTTTCTTTTCTAATACTTGTAATGTTTTTATCCTGCTAAAAATTTCTTCAATAAAATTATATTCAAAAAAAGAACTGCAAGCAGATGTTATATAGTATCTGCAGCTCTATATCCTCTGAAAAATCATCCTTATTTCTTTGATATGATATTTATACATCATATATTTGGGCTCAAACGTGAAACACTTCACAGTCCTACTTCTAACACTGCTATCAAGGAAGAGGAATCCATAGTTCCCTCTTTACTTCAATTGCTTAACATGCTGCAATCTGTTTTACTTCCTCCAAGTGGAAAATCTCTGCAGTTTTTTTGACATGACCAAACACATTCCTCATCATGGCACTTATTATTTCAACTCAGCTATTAATCCAGTTATTACAAGATTTAGGGAAACATGCCCAGGAGCAAGCACAGAGTAGGCATTCTTCCCTGTAGGCCAAAATACTTTCTGTTCTTTCCCCAACAACGTATGAACTGTAAGATGCAAAAAATATTGCCTTTAAAAGAATGTATGTTAATTGGATTCTTCTAATACTCTCTCTCCAATATAGTATTTGAATCACCCAGCACTGATATCAGAGATAGGGATATCAGGGATATAACCAACCTCTCAAAGTGGGGAAGGAAAAAATGTATTTTATGACAAATAACATATTAATATAGAGATTTAGTTAGGTATCAAGGGTACAGAAAGAAATAAAAATGTTTTTTGAAGTTATAAACCCTGACTTGATATCCTCTAAGCACCAATATCTAGATGAAGTTGGGGTAATAAAAATGGGGAAGTAGAAGAATCTACCCGGATTTAAGCAAACGTTCACATAGTCTACCCTATTCCTCACAGCCATTTGTCTTCCCCACATCCAAATATTGTTCTCTTTTCATCTGTTTAACTATTCCTATTCTGTTCAAACCATTTACTTGATTTCTTCATGGTATTTTTGAGATAAGATATACCATACTGAAGGTTAATCATTCAAAACTCCAGAATTAATACGAGAGGAACGTGAATTAGGACAGAGCTGAACTACCACAGACCTAAATTAGGTCTACAAATCCTGAAACAAGTGAGGTGCATTATGATCTGCAGCACCACATAAGATAGATGCTCCTTTTTACCTCAACATTTGACAATTGTCTTTTAATTATCAGTTCTTGCTATTTTTGTTTTTTAATGTTTGTACACTTTTTTGAGTGGTTCTTTACTGTTGAAGAAAAACAAAAAAAGAGATACACACAGGCACTTGAACTGCGATTAACAACAAAGAGACCTGCCTGTTGATCAGGAGTATGTGACCTCCACATACCCCACCTCAGCTATGATTTCCTTCCAGGGAAGCTAGGAAATGTTTTTTACTCATCCTTTTGAAGGACAGAATACAGATCAATTGGAGGGGAGTGGGGGAGAAAAGAAATGCATATGTAAGTTCTTACTCAAGTTTCTAACCATTCTGAGAAAATACATAATTGGGACAAAGCATCTGCAGGAGTACGGGCCAAGTGATCATTTTTGCATATCACTCACTTTCAGACTGTAAAAACGTACTAATGTACTAATCCAATCACATTGTTAAAAGCTGAATCTATGATATAAAGCATTGTTAAGTTATCGGGCCATCTTAGAAATATGCTTGAAATAACAATAACTATATGCATTTCTAAAAAATAACTACTTGTAAGTTATAATTATTCATTTGATTATGAAGGGTAACCATTATCAAATTATTAAAAATATTTTCCCTAAGTACACAACAGTATTTCAGGACAAAGAACAGCAGCATGATTTATTTCTAGATATTTTTTAGAATGTGACCCAGTTTAAATACAAATAAACACAGTATACATATAAACAAACAGATCCATTCATCCTGCCATTCAAAGCTGTCTGGAAACAATACTATTCATACAATAGGTGTCTAAATAACATGCTCTACCAATTGGCTCTAGCTAAGGTGTACTTATTTTATTCTTAGGGAAGCTAGATTCCTTGAATTCACTAAATGCCTTCTTGCAATTGATCAGACAGGAGAAATTTCATTTTTCAGAAATTTTACCTTCTGAGTCGTAAAAAAGTCACACAGAAAATATTTCCAGAACCCCTTGAGCCTGGAGTGTAAATTAAAATGACAAGTAGCAGATGCTGGGCAATGCGTTATAAATCTATTCATTAGAAAGCATCATGGACTATATTGCTGAGGCAAAATGGAAAAAAAAAAAAACTTTGAAAGACAGTTCTGCTGTTTTCAGAACACCTGAATCCTGTCTAGAAACCACTTTTGCATGGGTCAAAATTTCCACAGTTCAGAAAATATTGCTTCTGTTCGCAAGACTATCTGCAACTAAAATGTGGTCTATATGTAGACGGATGAAGCTGATGGAATCCATCAGAATATCTCCTTACTACTACTGCTTCTATTATTACTTGTCCTCCTGTTCCTTCTCTTCCTCCTCCTCTTCCTCCTTCAGTTTGTTCAGGTTCTCCACAACCACAAATATCTGAATGACTACATTTTCCCCTGAAAAAGGAAAAGCACAAAATATGTATATCAAACATTTCACATTTAGTCTGAATTCACTGTGTTTAGAAGAGAACTACAGACAGAGAATTAAATTCTAGATTGGAGAAAACTATTTGCTGAAATAGACTTATATGCTTGCCAAACATGAAAAATGTTAAGGAGACTGCTTAATATGCTTAATGTACACCAGTTTCATAAACTTCCGAATAGCAGAGGAAAATGCTTGTAAAATCAAATCAGATGAAGCTGTTTAACCAGAATGAAGACATGCTGCATGTCCTGCTTTCATCCAATCACGTCTCACCCCAAATGCCAACTCCTGACTCCTTGCCACTACCCGATACAGAAAAAAAAAAAAATGACTGTTTTAAACATCTTTCCCTAGTCACTTCAAATTTTCTTTATGCCCGTGCAAAACTGTGGGACATCCATCTGAGGTTTTGGTACAGTATTATGCTATTGGTCGAAGCTGGACTACTGAAGCCATCCCTTTCTGGCAATATGAGCTGAATAAAGCACACACTCTGCACCTGCTAACTGTGCATTATCAGCAGATTCTCAGACCTTGAAGTGTCCTTTAAAGCTGCTGTACTGATGATGCAAGGCAGGTACTGATCAAGGCTGGTTGGAGAAAAAGCTGATATTAAGTCAATTTCCTTACAATGCTACTAGCAAGCTGGGAACAGCAAACTCATATGCAAGAAAAGGGGGGGGGTGTCTCTGAAACAACAAAAAGGGCTGCATCTATGGCAATATAAAAGCATATATTTCCAAGTATCTCTTGTTCACACACATGCTTCCGTAAACCTAAATGTGTGTGACCTGAGATTTGCTCATCTAATATTTTTTCTTTGCTTCAAAGTAATTATGGGAGAAGTGGAAGAGCTATGTGATCTAGAAAATGTTGAAGGAGGGAATATTTAACTCTTTCTGTCATGTTATTGCTTTAATTAAATCACTTACACTGTTTCCAGCAATTATGCCACACTCCTAATGTACACTGGAAGTAGTTACTGTCCCTCCAACTTTACCTATGTGACCCCAATGTAGCTTCAGAAACTGTACAGCTCTCCCTGTGAAAGTTTATCTCACAATTTATTTACCAGGAAGTGGTTGTGGTGATTCACTAGCCCCTAAAATAACCTTTATATGAAACACTGTCATCCTGTGGGACCTAGGAGGTATGCCTTCTCTGTCACAGCACCTGCCCTATGGAATAGCTTCCTTCCTCGAGGTTCAGGAAGGCCCCGAATGTGTTGGCCTTTCAGAAAGCTGGACCAGGATGTTAATGGAGCCCAATTTGTGTTTGGTCTGCTTGATTAAGGAGTTTTTAGCTAACTTCTTTACTGTTTTTACCATTTTTCTATTGTTTTTGTGTATGGTTTCATATTGTTTGTTGCCCAGAGTTCATTGCAAGATGGGCAACCCTATCTGTGTAGTTAATTAAATAAATAAATACCATCCTGCCAAATTATTTATCCTTTACCTCACCATGAGACAGTTAATAGGAGTGCACTTCTTTGGCCTGATGTAAACTGTACTGCATAAGGTAACAGTGCTGATAATTTGTTATAACACATAACATCCTACTGTAAATAGGAAAGGCCCATAAAGTCTCTGTCCAGATTCCAAAGTGCTTAAATTCCTAATAAGATATGTCAAATAACAATTTACAATAATGTTTACAGCATATTGTATTATGGTTCTGAATCCTAAGTCATCGGATTTCTTAATGAAATAAGTAATGTTAGCTAAAAGAGGACATTTTTTCAAAAGGAGGCAACATGGAGTGATTGGCCACTGGACTTCTGACCCATGATGCATGCTTCTCTTTGCTCTACTCACCCTTCACTGTATGAACTGGAATATACCATGACTGCTATTCTGTTCTTATAGATATCGCTATGCTCACATATCCCCACCATAGGTTGTCTGAGAGGTATGGCAACCTGTTATTACTAGAACTCCAGCTGGCCTTTCCCATACCATTTGGCATCAGAGAAATGCTAAACTATATTCTGCTTTGAAATTTTAAATTCAGCAGAGACTGAGAGTGACTGTAGGTCATGTTGGTTCTAAGGCTGTACTATAATGTCATTGGAAGTCAGAAACTCAGCTGAACTTCTTTTAGTTAATCCATGGGTAGGTGGGATTAAGCTGTGGGGTACAATGACTTGTTTTAAAGTTGCAAAAGTTCCTTAATTCAGCGAGAGCTGGATCCACGTTTTGGCTTTTGTTAAGTATTCAAATTGTACTGTTTCATTCAAGAATGTCTCCATGAGGATTGTACTATATCATTTGACAAACTCTGACCTTGAACATGCAAGAAAACTGGCAATCCTTCCAAACCTTGGCAGACATAATACAGAAAACGGAGATGTACCAGGTACACACATATTTACTACAAGCTTTACTATACATTTCCATGCAAGTACATGGAGAGTTTGCCAAACCAAATGATCTCCCAGCCAAAGTGTTTCAAGTTCTTGGATCTGCTTCTTCTCTGACACTACTTTCTTGAATACCAAACTCTCAGTGTATATATTGTGGTCCATGATGGAACTTTTCTAAAAGCTGCTTTAAACGGTGGCTGCAAGAAGAAAGCAAGAAGGAAAAAAAACCAGCATTATTGTGTAGCAAATTCTACTAACAGAACAGTGACCTTTTCTTAGTCTGTGCATCTAAATATAGGATCCAAATTAATTAACATACTTGCTGCTGGACTTGTGACCAGATGAAGCAGGATGCTTCGGTAAGATTCCCAATGACTCCAGTAATAATGCAAAATTAAGTATGCATAGATAAAAGCAAGCAGCTGGCCAGGGCATCTCAGGCAAACTCATAAAAGGGAAAAGGGAAAGGAGTTTGTAACTCACAAAAAGTCTTTCTTCCCTTAAGAGTTTAAATATGTATGAGCAATGATGCACACAAGTCAGAATGAAAATTCTGAATGGATCCCCTACTAGGTGCCCTCAAATCTAACTGCAAGCAAAAAATAAGCTGCAGAGATTATAAATATTGATGTTTTCTAAAGAAAAAAATAGCTATAAATAGGTTTTCATATTTAAAACAGCTTTGACAGCAAATCCTTTGAAAAATAGCTTGATTTACTACGAAACCTTAATACAAACAAATCAGCTGAGATCCATATAATTTCTATTAAACAAAATGCATTAAATACATTTTTTAATGCAAAAAGGAACAATAGTTTTTTTTTTTTTAACTATCTGAAACTAAGCCAATCCTAAATACTATGGACTGAGCCCTATTGGACGCAGTAAGGCTTATCCAAATAAAGTTCTACTGAGTTTGGCTAGATGCATTATAACTTACATTGTTTTTATTATTTGTGGACATTTTATCAGATCTAGAAACTAGCAAGGCAGTACACAGACCAAAATCCAGAAGATTCCATACTCCTGTCTGATACCAGGATCATTCACAGAGCCAGTCATTCATTCTTTTAATTCACTTCATTTCTTAGATTTCTATTTCACCCTCCTTCAGGAGTACAGGACTCCTTCCTCCAATTTTATTTCCAGAACAACAACACTGTACAATAGCTTAGACTGAAAGATAATGACTGGTTCAAGTTATCCAGTCATCTAGGGGGCATTCATAGCTCTGCATTCTGGACTCAGCTGCAGCTTCCAAGTGGCAGCTCATATAGAAAGCATTACAGTAGTCCACCTGTGAGGCCTCTCAGTCCAGGAATGGACACAATTGGCAGAGAAACTAAACCTGTACAAAACCTGTGGTGCCACCTGATCCCAGAGTGGGGCCTGAGAGTCCAGGCAGACCCCCACATTACACACCAGTCTTGAGTAAGGCAGTGCAACCCCATTTAGGAGCAGAGGTTGAAATTCCTCTGAATCAGGTGGTCCAAGTACCCACAACCAGGCAGCCTCCATGCACTGGGACAAGACCTTTACATGGGGAACAATGGCTACTAGTGGGACGTCCAGTGGAAGCAAGATGAAGACACCTCTGTGAAAAGTGGAGCCAATGACCACAGCAAAGACTGAAGAACTGGTGAGCAGACTGGTTCTTTGGAACCTCTACAAATAAGGAGAGGATGAGACATCACTTGCATGTGGTCTGAATGGTGCTTCTTGCAAGGAGACCACAGGACAGCAGTCTTCTGCGGGTTTAAGCACCGGGAGACAAAGGCATTAGCCATCTTGCTCGCAACCATGGCAGAGCCTTTTAAAGGAACTAAGTTTGCAAGGCTCACCTTCTAGTCACTTTTGGAAATTGCCTATTAACCATCTTAAAGCTATTAGAGACCTTCAGAATGACAAGTTTGAAAAGTTGCCAGGTGAGTTTAGCTTCAGCTCTGAACTAAAGAAAAATTAATTACAAACTTAAGAACTTAAAGAATATTTAAAACAGTAAAAAGCTAAATATGATTTTGAAACACATTAAGGGGTCCACTTAAATTTGGAATATTGACTTTTACTATAAGATTTTGGAAATAACTATAAAAAATAAATAGCTTCTTGTGGGTACCAGAATTGTTTTGGCTATCTTGGTTCATAACAAAGATAAGTGACTTTATGATTTTAGAAACTGAACACTAAAGATTCTAAGTAGAAGAAAAAAAAATTACAAGCCTACTTTTGGTGTCAGTTAACAAAACGTCATAACATTGAAAATATTAAAAGAGATTTTTGAAGAATGGAGGCAGAAATTAGTAGCTATAATATCAATAGCGTCAGTAATGATGTCTGATTCTATGGATAGATTATGTCCAAAAGATGTTAATAAGGGAATGACAGATGTGGAGCAAATTTTGACTGACAAGACAGAGAAAGTACTGAAAGTGGAATTACAAAGGACAGGCCAAAAGAATGATTTGGAAAAGGACGCTTTATTGGATATACAAAAGAAACTTTTGTTTTAAAAGAAGTTTTAAAAATTAAAGTTTTCTTATTGCATCTACAAAAGAGGCTTGTTAAAACTCTTGAAGAAGTCTGTCCGAAGGGATAAAGAAGAATTGAAGACAAATCAAATCCTATGACAATATTTTGATCAAAGTTGGCTTATTTGATCAAGATTAAAATAAGACATTTTTTGCAAAGTTCTGGCAACCCTTTACAGACTTTTTGCAGGTTTCAAAAGTTAATGTTTTATGGATTTGCTTATAGGTAAGGGATGGGATATGGGATGAAGAGATATCTGTTTATAACATTATAGGAGGTGAAGAGTTACTAAACTTGTCTATAATTGTTGTAATGAAGGTAGGAAATCACTTCTTTACATATTTCTTTTCTTTTTATCATATTCTTTCTTTCTTTTTCTTTTTTCTTGCACTTTTTATTTTTTCTTACTATTCTTTTTTCTTTCTTTAAGTTTAGTTTGTATTAATTTTTATTATTGTAATCAAAGTCCTTAATAAAAAATTATATGCAAAAAAGAGAGCGATGGCTACTAGCCTTGATAGCAGTTTGACTGCCTCTGAAAGCCATCTGCTGGGAGACTAATGGGCTTCCTTGTGCAGTTGGTTGACCATTGCGAGAACAGACTCCTGAAGTAGATGGGCCAGGAGTTCATTCCAGTCAGGCACTGCTTTTGTACTTATGACAGCATCACCTGGCTAGCCAAGGGTCAAGATGAACAATTGTGTGTCATCAGTGTATTGATGATACCTGACCCTGAACTGACAGATGACCTTTCCCAGCAGTCTCATGTAGACGTTAAACAAGAGGGATCAAAGTATCAAAACCTGTGGAACCCCACAAATCATGGGCATCAGACTCAACCTCTCACCAACACTGCCTGGAATTAGCTTCAGAGATAGGAAGGGAGCCACTGTAACACTGCCTCCCACCCCAGCTTCTTGCAGTTGGTGCAGAAGAATACCACAATTGATGGTATCAAAAGCTGCTTAGAGATTGTGGAGAACCAGCGCAGAGGAAAACAGAGATAAAGTTGGCAAAAGTATGCAAGAGCTTAGCCTACAATAAATGACATTTCAGCCCTGGGCAAAAAGGGAGCATGAGAAAAAAGATCAAGTTGACTCCACCTTGGTTCAGTATAAAATACAGGTAGTTCTCAGCTTATGTCCATTCATTCAGTGACCACTCAAAGTTACAGCGGTGCTGAAAAAATGTATGTATGATCAGCCCCCGAAGTTCCGGACATCGCAGCACTCCCAAGAGTCACTTGATTGGGATCCGGGCACTGTTGTATGGAGCCACAGTCACATGATCACCATTTGTAACCCTCCCTGCTGACTTCCCACAAGCAAAGTCAATGAAGAAGCCTGCAGGGAAAGTCACAAGTCGCTCTGGTAAATCACTCCTCCCTGCAGCACCACCACCACCTCTGCTAGCCCTCCCAGGCTTCCCCTAATTCATGCACGGCCTGCGTTGGGCCCCCAAGCCCTGCCCTGGCCTCCCTCAATTCACATGCGGCCTGCGCCAGCCCTCCCAGTCCTCCCTTGACTCATGCATGGCCTGCGTCAGCCCTCCCAGGAACACACAACTGTCTCCTTCAAGGCTACTGGAACTACCTCCTCCCTCAAGGAGGTGCTTACCACCACAGGTGCCCAACGCATGTCACCTCCCAGGTGGCTTTCACCACCCAGAAGGGAAAAGGATCTAAAAATTAGATGGCTGGATTAGCACTCCCAAAGATCCTGCTCACTTCTTCAGGAGTAACAGGATCAAACTCTTCCCAGCTAACTAAGCAAAGTCCTGCCTCTACCACCAGCCCAGACAGAGTCCAATTCTGAGGACTTTACCCATCAGATACCTAGAATATTCTTCACTCCTGGCTACTATTGCTTCCAGCACTCAGCAGCCCAAAGAGCCAGGTAAAAGGGGTACCAACCACACAAAATACACATAAATACTCATGTACCACATATAACATCTACTCACTCCACAATTACTTCCCCTCAAAAACCCAATCCCCCAGTCTAGTCCAGAATGGTCCAAGATTAAAACTCAGGCCAAGGGATTATATGGATGTTTCTCTAAGTTTATTTTATCCTAACAATCTCCTCTGCAATGTGATGATTTCTCATGGACATTTACTTTTCATCTCATGGAGAAACTCTTTTCTGTCTAGTAACTACCAGACAGAGAGCCACTTTGGTGTAGTGGTTAAGGCACCAGACTAGAAACCCAGAGACTAGGAGTTCTAGTCCCACCTTAGGCAGGAAGCCAACTGGGTGACTTGGGCTAGTCACTCTCTCTCAGCCCTAGGAAGGAGGCAATGGCAAGCCATTTCTGAAAAACCTTGCCAAGAAAACTGCTGGGACTAGTC